>NW_027180091.1:0-36841 GCF_036669925.1 Montipora capricornis | reverse complement strand
TTTTTGCATAAGCGCAAAGCTAGGATAGGTTTGCTTTCAATCCATTTACTAATTAGGCTATCAGGCGACTGGTATGTCTATTTTTTTAGCCTTCCAAAGTTCGATCTAAAAATCGTCCATTTTGAAAAAATTTCCTTTTGGTCCCCAATGTTGCTACTTTGCGAAAAATGGGCCCATTTTCGAACACTTTTGCCGAAAAATGTTATTTCTCTCTCTAATAGGTCTTTTTTTCATGCGGTTTTTTGCATAGCGCAAATCTAGGATAGTTTTAGCTTTCAATCCTATACTTAATTAGGGCTATCAGGCGACTTGTATTTCCTATTTTTTTAGCCTTCCAAAGTTCCCCCCCCCCGATCAAAAAATCGGCCATTTTGAAAAATAAATTCCTTTGGTCCCCCCTTTGCTAATTTGCGAAAAATGGCCATTTTCGACACTTTTGCGAAAAATGTTAATATTCTTCTAATAGGTCTTTGTTTCATGCGGTTTTGTTGCATAGCGCAAAACTAGGATAGTTTTAAGCTTTCAATCCATTTACTAATTAGGCTATCAGGCGACTTGTGTTTGCTATTTTTTTAGCCTTGCAAAGTTCGATCAAAAAATCAGACATTTTTGTAAAATTTACTTTGTTCACCCCTTTGCTACTTTGTGAAAAATGGACATTTTCGACACTTTTGCGAAAAATGTTATTTCTCTTCTAATAGGTCTTTTTTCATGCGGTTTTTTGCATAGCGCAAATCTAGGATAGTTTAGCTTTCAATCCATACTAATAGGCTATCAGGCGACTTGTATTTCCTATTTTTTTAGCCTTCCAAAGTTCGATCAAAAAATCGGCCATTTTTTGAAAAATTTCCTTTGGTCCCCCCTTTGCTACTTTGCGAAAAATGGCCATTTTCGACACTTTTGCGAAAAATGTTATTTCTCTTCTAATAGGTCTTTTTTCATGCGGTTTTTTGCATAGCGCAAATCTAGGATAGTTTAGCTTTCAATCCATACTAATTAGCTATCAGGCGACTTGTATTTCCTTATTTTTTTGCCTTCCAAAGTTCGATCAAAAAAATCGGCCCATTTTTGAAAAATTTCCTTTGGTCCCCCTTTGCACTTTGCGAAAAATGGCCATTTTCGACACTTTTGCGAAAAATGTTATTTCTCTTCTAATAGGTCTTTTTTTCATGCGGTTTTTTGCATAGCGCAAATCTAGGATAGTTTAGCTTTCAATCCATACTAATTAGGCTATCAGGCGACTTGTATTTCCTATTTTTTTAGCCTTCCAAAATTCGATCAAAAAATCGGCCATTTTTGAAAAATTTCCTTTGGTCCCCCCTTTGCTACTTTGCGAAAAATGGCCATTTTCGACACTTTTGCGAAAAATGTTTATCTCTTCTAATAGGTCTTTTTTCATGCGGTTTTTTTGCATAGCGCAAATCTAGGATAGTTTAGCTTTCAATCCATACTAATTAGGCTATCAGGCGACTTGTATTTCTCTATTTTTTTTAGCCTTCCAAAGTTCGATCAAAAAATCGGCCATTTTTGAAAAATTTCCTTTGGTCCCCCCTTTGCTACTTTGCGAAAAAATGGCCATTTTCGACACTTTTGCGAAAAATGTTATTTCTCTTCTAATAGGTCTTTTTTCATGCGGTTTTTTGCATAGCGCAAATCTAGGATAGTTTAGCTTTCAATCCATACTAATTAGGCTATCAGGCGACTTGTATTTCCTATTTTTTTAGCCTTCCAAAGTTCGATCAAAAAATCGGCCATTTTTGAAAAATTTCCTTTGGTCCCCCCTTTGCTACTTTGCGAAAAATGGCCATTTTCGACACTTTTGCGAAAAATGTTATTTCTCTTCTAATAGGTCTTTTTCCGTGCGGTTTTTTGCATATCGCGAATCTCGCATTGTTTAGCTTTCAATCCATACTAATTAGGCTATCAGGCGACTTGTATTTTCCTATTTTTTTAGCCTTCCAAAGTTCGATCAAAAAATCGGCCATTTTTGAAAAATTTCCTTTGGTCCCCCCTTTGCTACTTTGCGAAAAATGGCCATTTTCGACACTTTTGCGAAAATGTTATTTCTCTTCTAATAGGTCTTTTTTCATGCGGTTTTTTGCATAGCGCAAATCTAGGATAGTTTAGCTTTCAATCCATACTAATTAGGCTATCAGGCGACTTGTATTTCCTATTTTTTTAACCCTTCCAAAGTTCGATCAAAAAAATCGGGCCATTTTTGAAAAATTTTCCTTTGGTCCCCCCTTTGCTACTTTGCGAAAAATGGCCATTTTCGACACTTTTGCGAAAAATGTTATTTCTCTTCTAATAGGTCTTTTTTCATGCGGTTTTTTGCATAGCGCAAATCTAGGATAGTTTAGCTTTCAATCCATACTAATTAGGCTATCAGGCGACTTGTATTTCCTATTTTTTTAGCCTTCCAAAGTTCGATCAAAAAATCGGCCATTTTTGAAAAATTTCCTTTGGTCCCCCCTTTGCTACTTTGCGAAAAATGGCCATTTTCGACACTTTTGCGAAAAATGTTATTTCTCTCTTCTAATAGGTCTTTTTTCATGCGGTTTTTTGCATAGCGCAAATCTAGGATAGTTTAGCTTTCAATCCATACTAATTAGGCTATCAGGCGACTTGTATTTCCTATTTTTTTAGCCTTCCAAAGTTCGATCAAAAAATCGGCCATTTTTGAAAATTTTCCTTTGGTCCCCCCTTTGCTACTTTGCGAAAAATGGCCATTTTCGACACTTTTGCGAAAAATGTTATTTCTCTTCTAATAGGTCTTTTTTCATGCGGTTTTTTGCATAGCGCAAATCTAGGATAGTTTAGCTTTCAATCCATACTAATTAGGCTATCAGGCGACTTGTATTTCCTATTTTTTTAGCCTTCCAAGATTCGATCAAAAAATCGGCCATTTTTGAAAATTTTCCTTTGGTCCCCCCTTTGCTACTTTGCGAAAAATGGCCATTTTCGACACTTTTGCGAAAAATGTTAGTTCCTCTTCTAATAGGTCTTTTTTCATGCGGTTTTTTGCATAGCGCAAATCTAGGATAGTTTAGCTTTCAATCCATACTAATTAGGCTATCAGGCGACTTGTATTTCCTAATTTTTTAGCCTTCCAAAGTTCGATCAAAAAATCGGCCATTTTTGAAAATTTTCCTTTGGTCCCCCCTTTGCTACTTTGCGAAAAATGGCCATTTTCGACACTTTTGCGAAAAATGTTATTTCTCTTCTAATAGGTCTTTTTTCATGCGGTTTTTTTGCATAGCGCAAATCTAGGATAGTTTAGCTTTCAATCCATACTAATTAGGCTATCAGGCGACTTGTATTTCCTATTTTTTTTAGCCTTGCCAAAGTTCGATCAAAAAATCGGCCATTTTTGAAAAATTTCCTTTGGTCCCCCCTTTTGCTACTTTGGCAAAAATGGCCATTTTCGACACTTTTGTGAAAAATTTTATTTCTCTTCTAATAGGTCTTTTTTCATGCGGTTTTTTTGCATAGCGCAAATCTAGGATAGTTTAGCTTTCAATCCATACTAATTAGGCTATCAGGCGACTTGTATTTCCTATTTTTTTAGCCTTCCAAAGTTCGATCAAAAAATCGGCCATTTTTGAAAAATTTCCTTTGGTCCCCCCCTTTGCTACTTTGCGAAAAATGGCCATTTTCGACACTTTTGCGAAAAATGTTATTTCTCTTCTAATAGGTCTTTTTTCATGCGGTTTTTTTGCATAGCGCAAATCTAGGATAGTTTAGCTTTCAATCCATACTAATTAGGCTATCAGGCGACTTGTATTTCCTATTTTTTTAGCCTTCCAAAGTTCGATCAAAAATCGGCCATTTTTGAAAAATTTCCTTTGGTCCCCCCTTTGCTACTTTGCGAAAAATGGCCATTTTCGACACTTTTGCGAAAAATGTTATTTCTCTTCTAATAGGTCTTTTTTCATGCGGTTTTTTGCATAGCGCAAATCTAGTATAGTGTAGCTTTCAATCCATACTAATTAGGCTATCAGGCGACTTGTATTTCCTATTTTTTTAGCCTTCCAAAGTTCGATCAAAAAATCGGCCATTTTTGAAAAATTTCCTTTGGTCCCCCCTTTGCTACTTTGCGAAAAATGGCCATTTTCGGACACTTTTGGCGAAAAATGTTTATTTCTCCTTCTAATAGGTCTTTTTTCCATGCTGTTTTTTGGCATAGCGCAAAGTCTAGGGGATAGTTGAGCTTTCAATCGCATACGAATTAGGCTATCAGGCGACTTGTATTTCCTATTTTTTTAGCCTTCCAAAGTTTCGATCAAAAATTCGGCCATTTTTGAAAAATTTTCCTTTGGTCCCCCCCTTTGCTACTTTGGCGAAAAATGGCCATTTTCGACACTTTTTGCGAAAAATGTTATTTCTCTTCTAATAGGTCTTTTTTCATTGCGGTTTTTTTGCATAGCGCAAATCTAGGATAGTTTAGGCTTTCCAATCCATACTAATTAGGCCTATCAGGCGACTTGTATTTCCTATTTTGTTTAGCCTTCCAAAGTTCGATCAAAAATCGGCCATTTTTGAAAAATTTCCTTGGGTCACCCCCTTTGCTACGTGGGCGAAAAAATGGGCCATTTTCGACACTTTTGCGAAAAATGTTATTTCTCTTCTAATAGGTGCTGTTTTTCATGCGGTTGTTTTGGGGCATAGCGCCAAATCTAGGATAGTTTGAGGCTTTCATCCATACGTAATTCGGCTTCAGGCGACTTTATTTCCTATTGTTATTAGCCTTCCAAAGTTCGAGATCCAAAAAATCGTGCCATTTTTTTGAAAATTTCCTTTGGTCCCCCCCTTTTGCTACTTTCGCGAAAAATGGCCAATTTTTGCTGACACTTTTTTGCGAAAAATGTTATTTCTCTTCTACAATCGGCTCTTTTTTGCCATGCGGTTTTTTGCATAGGCTGCAAAATCTAGGATAGTTTAGCTTTCAATTCCATACTTAATTAGGCTACCAGGGGGCGACTTGTATTTCCTATTGTTTTTTTAGAGCCTTTTCCAGGAAGTTCCGCATCAAACAATCGGGCCCATTTTTTTTTGCAAAATTTTCCTTTGGTCCCCCCTTTGCTACTTGGGGCGAAAAATGGCCATTTTTTCGACACTTTTTGCGAAAAATGTTATTTCTCTTCTTAATTTAGGTCTTTTATTTCATGGCGGTTTTTTTTTGCATAGCGCAAATCAAGGATAGTTTTAGCTTGCAATCCATACTAATTAGGCTATCCAGGGCGACCTTGTTATTTCCTATTTTTTTAGCCTTCCAAAGTTTTTCGATCAAAAAATCGGCCACTTTTTGAAAAATTTCCTTTGGTCCCCCCTTTGCTACTTTGCGAAAAATGGCCACTTTTCGATACTTTTGCGAAAAATGTATTTCTCTTCTAATAGGTCTTTTTTTTCATTGCGGTTTTTTGCATAGCGCAAATCTAGGATAGTTAAGCTTTCAATCCATACTAAGTAGGCTATCAGGCGACCTTGTATTTCCTATTTTTTTTAGCCTTCCAAATTTCGATCCAAAAAATGCGGGGCCATTTTTGAAAATTTCCTTTTGGGGTCCCACCCTTTGCTACTTTGCGAAAAAATGGCCATTTGTCGACACTTGTCTGCGAAAAATGTTATTTTTCTCTTCTAATAGGTCCTTTTTTCATGCGGTTTTTTTGCATAGCGCAAATCTAGGATAGTTTAGCTTTCAATTCCATAACTAATTTAGGCTTATCAGGCGACTTGTATGTTCCTAGTTTTTTAGCCTTCCAAAGTTCGATCAAGAAAATCGGCCAGTTTTGAAAAATTTCCTTTGGTCCCCCCTTTGCTCGCTTGCGAAAAATGGCCATTTTTCGACACTTTTTGCGAAAAATGTTATTTCTCTTCTAATAGGTCTTTTTTTCATGCGGTTTTTTGCATAGCGCAAATCTAGGATAGTTAAGCTTTCAATCCATAAACTAATTAGGCTATCAGGCGAACTTGTATTTCCTATTTTTTTAGCCTTCCAAAGTTTCGATCAAAAAATCGGCCATGTTGAAAAATTTTCCTTTGGTCCCCCCCCTTTGCGACTTTGGCGAAAAATGGCCATTTTCGACCACTTTTGCTAAAAATGTTATTTCTCTTCTAATAGGTCTTTTTTCATGCGGTGTTTTGCATGAGCGCAAATCTAGGATAGTTAAGCTTTCAATCCATAACTAATTAGGCTATCAGGCGACTTGAATTTCCTATTTTTTTAGCCTTCCACAGTTCTGATCAAAAATTTCGCCAGTTTTGAAAATTTTCCATTGGTGTCCGCTTTGCTATTTTGCGAAAAATGGCCATTTTCGACACTTTTGCGAAAAATGTTATTTCTCTTCTAATAGGTCTTTTTCAATGCGGTTTTTTGCATAGCGCAAATCTAGGATAGTTAAGCTTTCAATCCATACTAATTAGGCTATCAGGCGCACTTGTATTTCCTAATTTTTTTAGCCTTCCAAAGTTCGATCAAAAAATCGGCCATTTTTTGAAAATTTCCCTTTGGTCCCCCCTGTGCTACTTTGCGAAAGGTGGCGATTTTCGACGCTTTTTGCGAAAAATGTTATTTCTCTTCTAATAGGTCTTTTTTCATGCGGTTTTTTGCTAAGCGCAAATCTAGGATAGTTAAGCTTTCAATCCATACTACTTATTCTCTCCGGCGACTTGTATTTCCGTGTTATTTAGCCTTCCAAAGTTCGATCAAAAAATCGGCCATTTTTGAAAAATTTCCTTTGGTCCCCCCTTTGCTACTTTGCGAAAAATGGCCATTTTCGACACTTTTGCCGAAAAATGTTATTTCTCTTCTAATAGGTCTTTTTTTCATGCGGGTTTTTTGCATAGCGCAAGCTAGGATAGTTAAGCTTTTCATCCATACTAATTAGGCTATCAGGCGACTTGTATTTCCTATTTTTTTAGCCTTCCGAAGTTCGATCAAAAAATCGGCCAGTTTTGAAAATTTTCCTTTGGTCCCCCCTTTGCTACTTTGCGAAAAATGGCCATTTTCGACACTTTTGCGAAAAATGTTATTTCGCTTCTAATAGGTCTTTTTTCATGCGGTTTTTTGCATAGCGCAGATCTAGGATAGTTTAGCTTTCCAATCCATACTAATGAGGCTATCAGGGGCACTTGTATTTCCTCTTTTTTTAGCCTTCCAAGTTTCGATCAAAAAATCGGCCATTTTTGAAAAATTTCCTTTGGTCCCCCCCTTTGCTCTTTTGCGACAAATGGCCATTTTCCGCACCTTTTGCGAAAATTGTTATTTCTCTTCTAATAGGTCTTTTTCCATGCGGTTTTTTTTGGCATAGCGCAAATCTAGGATAGTTAAGCTGTCAATCCATACTAATTAGGCTATCAGGCGACTTGTATTTCCTATTTTTTTTAGCCTTTCCAAAGTTCGATCAAAAAATCGGCCATTTTTGAAAATTTTCCTTTGGTCCCCCCTTTGCTATTTTGCGAAAAATGGCCATTTTCGACACTTTTGCGAAAAATGTTATTTCTCTTCTAATAGGTCTTTTTTCATGCGGTTTTTTGCATAGCGCAAATCTAGGATAGTTTAGCTTTCAATCCATACTAATTAGGCTATCAGGCGACTTGTATTTCCTATTTTTTTAGCCTTCCAAAGTTCGATCAAAAATCGGCCATTTTTGAAAATTTTCCTTTGGTCCCCCCTTTGCTATTTTGCGAAAAATGGCCATTTTCGACACTTTTGCGAAAAATGTTATTTCTCTTCTAATAGGTCTTTTTTCATGCGGTTTTTTGCATAGCGCAAATCTAGGATAGTTTAGCTTTCAATCCATACTAATTAGGCTATCAGGCGACTTGTATTTCCTATTTTTTTAGCCTTCCAAAGTTCGATCAAAAAATCGGCCATTTTTGAAAATTTTCCTTTGGTCCCCCCTTTGCTATTTTGCGAAAAATGGCCATTTTCGACACTTTTGCGAAAAATGTTATTTCTCTTCTAATAGGTCTTTTTTCATGCGGTTTTTTGCATAGCGCAAATCTAGGATAGTTTAGCTTTCAATCCATACTAATTAGGCTATCAGGCGACTTGTATTTCCTATTTTTTTAGCCTTCCAAAGTTCGATCAAAAAATCGGCCATTTTTGAAAATTTTCCTTTGGTCCCCCCTTTGCTATTTTGCGAAAAATGGCCATTTTCGACACTTTTGCGAAAAATGTTATTTCTCTTCTAATAGGTCTTTTTTCATGCGGTTTTTTGCATAGCGCAAATCTAGGATAGTTTAGCTTTCAATCCATACTAATTAGGCTATCAGGCGACTTGTATTTCCTATTTTTTTAGCCTTCCAAAGTTCGATCAAAAAATCGGCCATTTTTGAAAATTTTCCTTTGGTCCCCCCTTTGCTATTTTGCGAAAAATGGCCATTTTCGACACTTTTGCGAAAAATGTTATTTCTCTTCTAATAGGTCTTTTTTCATGCGGTTTTTTGCATAGCGCAAATCTAGGATAGTTTAGCTTTCAATCCATACTAATTAGGCTATCAGGCGACTTGTATTTCCTATTTTTTTAGCCTTCCAAAGTTCGATCAAAAAATCGGCCATTTTTGAAAATTTTCCTTTGGTCCCCCCTTTGCTATTTTGCGAAAAATGGCCATTTTCGACACTTTTGCGAAAAATGTTATTTCTCTTCTAATAGGTCTTTTTTCATGCGGTTTTTTGCATAGCGCAAATCTAGGATAGTTTAGCTTTCAATCCATACTAATTAGGCTATCAGGCGACTTGTATTTCCTATTTTTTTAGCCTTCCAAAGTTCGATCAAAAAATCGGCCATTTTTGAATTTTTCCTTTGGTCCCCCCTTTGCTATTTTGCGAAAAATGGCCATTTTCGACACTTTTGCGAAAAATGTTATTTCTCTTCTAATAGGTCTTTTTTCATGCGGTTTTTTGCATAGCGCAAATCTAGGATAGTTTAGCTTTCAATCCATACTAATTAGGCTATCAGGCGACTTGTATTTCCTATTTTTTTAGCCTTCCAAAGTTCGATCAAAAAATCGGCCATTTTTGAAAATTTTCCTTTGGTCCCCCCTTTGCTATTTTGCGAAAAATGGCCATTTTCGACACTTTTGCGAAAAATGTTATTTCTCTTCTAATAGGTCTTTTTTCATGCGGTTTTTTGCATAGCGCAAATCTAGGATAGTTTAGCTTTCAATCCATACTAATTAGGCTATCAGGCGACTTGTAT
Organism: Montipora capricornis; assembly: GCF_036669925.1. Taxonomy (NCBI): domain Eukaryota; kingdom Metazoa; phylum Cnidaria; class Anthozoa; order Scleractinia; family Acroporidae; genus Montipora; species Montipora capricornis. The sequence goes on along the minus strand of NW_027180091.1, from coordinate 27,638 downwards.
TTCCTATTTTTTTAGCCTTCCAAAGTTCGATCAAAAATCGGCCATTTTTGAAAATTTTCCTTTGGTCCCCCCTTTGCTATTTTGCGAAAAATGGCCATTTTCGACACTTTTGCGAAAAATGTTATTTCTCTTCTAATAGGTCTTTTTTCATGCGGTTTTTTGCATAGCGCAAATCTAGGATAGTTTAGCTTTCAATCCATACTAATTAGGCTATCAGGCGACTTGTATTTCCTATTTTTTTAGCCTTCCAAAGTTCGATCAAAAAATCGGCCATTTTTGAAAATTTTCCTTTGGTCCCCCCTTTGCTATTTTGCGAAAAATGGCCATTTTCGACACTTTTGCGAAAAATGTTATTTCTCTTCTAATAGGTCTTTTTTCATGCGGTTTTTTGCATAGCGCAAATCTAGGATAGTTTAGCTTTCAATCCATACTAATTAGGCTATCAGGCGACTTGTATTTCCTATTTTTTTAGCCTTCCAAAGTTCGATCAAAAAATCGGCCATTTTTGAAAATTTTCCTTTGGTCCCCCCTTTGCTATTTTGCGAAAAATGGCCATTTTCGACACTTTTGCGAAAAATGTTATTTCTCTTCTAATAGGTCTTTTTTCATGCGGTTTTTTGCATAGCGCAAATCTAGGATAGTTTAGCTTTCAATCCATACTAATTAGGCTATCAGGCGACTTGTATTTCCTATTTTTTTAGCCTTCCAAAGTTCGATCAAAAAATCGGCCATTTTTGAAAATTTTCCTTTGGTCCCCCCTTTGCTATTTTGCGAAAAATGGCCATTTTCGACACTTTTGCGAAAAATGTTATTTCTCTTCTAATAGGTCTTTTTTCATGCGGTTTTTTGCATAGCGCAAATCTAGGATAGTTTAGCTTTCAATCCATACTAATTAGGCTATCAGGCGACTTGTATTTCCTATTTTTTTAGCCTTCCGAAGTTCGATCAAAAAATCGGCCATTTTTGAAAATTTTCCTTTGGTCCCCCCTTTGCTATTTTGCGAAAAATGGCCATTTTCGACACTTTTGCGAAAAATGTTATTTCTCTTCTAATAGGTCCTTTTTCATGCGGTTTTTTGCATAGCGCAAATCTAGGATAGTTTAGCTTTCAATCCATACTAATTAGGCTATCAGGCGACTTGTATTTCCTATTTTTTTAGCCTTCCGAAGTTCGATCAAAAAATCGGCCATTTTTGAAAATTTTCCTTTGGTCCCCCCTTTGCTATTTTGCGAAAAATGGCCATTTTCGACACTTTTGCGAAAAATGTTATTTCTCTTCTAATAGGTCTTTTTTCATGCGGTTTTTTGCATAGCGCAAATCTAGGATAGTTTAGCTTTCAATCCATACTAATTAGGCTATCAGGCGACTTGTATTTCCTATTTTTTTAGCCTTCCAAAGTTCGATCAAAAATCGGCCATTTTTGAAAATTTTCCTTTGGTCCCCCCTTTGCTATTTTGCGAAAAATGGCCATTTTCGACACTTTTGCGAAAAATGTTATTTCTCTTCTAATAGGTCTTTTTTCATGCGGTTTTTTGCATAGCGCAAATCTAGGATAGTTTAGCTTTCAATCCATACTAATTAGGCTATCAGGCGACTTGTATTTCCTATTTTTTTAGCCTTCCAAAGTTCGATCAAAAAATCGGCCATTTTTGAAAATTTTCCTTTGGTCCCCCCTTTGCTATTTTGCGAAAAATGGCCATTTTCGACACTTTTGCGAAAAATGTTATTTCTCTTCTAATAGGTCTTTTTTCATGCGGTTTTTTGCATAGCGCAAATCTAGGATAGTTTAGCTTTCAATCCATACTAATTAGGCTATCAGGCGACTTGTATTTCCTATTTTTTTAGCCTTCCCAAGTTCGATCAAAAAATCGGCCATTTTTGAAAATTTTCCTTTGGTCCCCCCTTTGCTATTTTGCGAAAAATGGCCATTTTCGACACTTTTGCGAAAAATGTTATTTCTCTTCTAATAGGTCTTTTTTCATGCGGTTTTTTGCATAGCGCAAATCTAGGATAGTTTAGCTTTCAATCCATACTAATTAGGCTATCAGGCGACTTGTATTTCCTATTTTTTTAGCCTTCCAAAGTTCGATCAAAAAATCGGCCATTTTTGAAAATTTTCCTTTGGTCCCCCCTTTGCTATTTTGCGAAAAATGGCCATTTTCGACACTTTTGCGAAAAATGTTATTTCTCTTCTAATAGGTCTTTTTTCATGCGGTTTTTTGCATAGCGCAAATCTAGGATAGTTTAGCTTTCAATCCATACTAATTAGGCTATCAGGCGACTTGTATTTCCTATTTTTTTAGCCTTCAGAAGTTCGATCAAAAAATCGGCCATTTTTGAAAATTTTCCTTTGGTCCCCCCTTTGCTATTTTGCGAAAAATGGCCATTTTCGACACTTTTGCGAAAAATGTTATTTCTCTTCTAATAGGTCTTTTTTCATGCGGTTTTTTGCATAGCGCAAATCTAGGATAGTTTAGCTTTCAATCCATACTAATTAGGCTATCAGGCGACTTGTATTTCCTATTTTTTTAGCCTTCCAAAGTTCGATCAAAAAATCGGCCATTTTTGAAAATTTTCCTTTGGTCCCCCCTTTGCTATTTTGCGAAAAATGGCCATTTTCGACACTTTTGCGAAAAATGTTATTTCTCTTCTAATAGGTCTTTTTTCATGCGGTTTTTTGCATAGCGCAAATCTAGGATAGTTTAGCTTTCAATCCATACTAATTAGGCTATCAGGCGACTTGTATTTCCTATTTTTTTAGCCTTCCAAAGTTCGATCAAAAAATCGGCCATTTTTGAAAATTTTCCTTTGGTCCCCCCTTTGCTATTTTGCGAAAAATGGCCATTTTCGACACTTTTGCGAAAAATGTTATTTCTCTTCTAATAGGTCTTTTTTCATGCGGTTTTTTTGCATAGCGCAAATCTAGGATAGTTTAGCTTTCAATCCATACTAATTAGGCTATCAGGCGACTTGTATTTCCTATTTTTTTAGCCTTCCGAAGTTCGATCAAAAAATCGGCCATTTTTGAAAATTTTCCTTTGGTCCCCCCTTTGCTATTTTGCGAAAAATGGCCATTTTCGACACTTTTGCGAAAAATGTTATTTCTCTTCTAATAGGTCTTTTTTCATGCGGTTTTTTGCATAGCGCAAATCTAGGATAGTTTAGCTTTCAATCCATACTAATTAGGCTATCAGGCGACTTGTATTTCCTATTTTTTTAGCCTTCCAAAGTTCGATCAAAAAATCGGCCATTTTTGAAAATTTTCCTTTGGTCCCCCCTTTGCTATTTTGCGAAAAATGGCCATTTTCGACACTTTTGCGAAAAATGTTATTTCTCTTCTAATAGGTCTTTTTTCATGCGGTTTTTTGCATAGCGCAAATCTAGGATAGTTTAGCTTTCAATCCATACTAATTAGGCTATCAGGCGACTTGTATTTCCTATTTTTTTAGCCTTCCAAAGTTCGATCAAAAAATCGGCCATTTTTGAAAATTTTCCTTTGGTCCCCCCTTTGCTATTTTGCGAAAAATGGCCATTTTCGACACTTTTGCGAAAAATGTTATTTCTCTTCTAATAGGTCTTTTTTCATGCGGTTTTTTGCATAGCGCAAATCTAGGATAGTTTAGCTTTCAATCCATACTAATTAGGCTATCAGGCGACTTGTATTTCCTATTTTTTTAGCCTTCCAAAGTTCGATCAAAAATCGGCCATTTTTGAAAATTTTCCTTTGGTCCCCCCTTTGCTATTTTGCGAAAAATGGCCATTTTCGACACTTTTGCGAAAAATGTTATTTCTCTTCTAATAGGTCTTTTTTCATGCGGTTTTTTGCATAGCGCAAATCTAGGATAGTTTAGCTTTCAATCCATACTAATTAGGCTATCAGGCGACTTGTATTTCCTATTTTTTTAGCCTTCCAAAGTTCGATCAAAAAATCGGCCATTTTTGAAAATTTTCCTTTGGTCCCCCCTTTGCTATTTTGCGAAAAATGGCCATTTTCGACACTTTTGCGAAAAATGTTATTTCTCTTCTAATAGGTCTTTTTTCATGCGGTTTTTTGCATAGCGCAAATCTAGGATAGTTTAGCTTTCAATCCATACTAATTAGGCTATCAGGCGACTTGTATTTCCTATTTTTTTAGCCTTCCAAAGTTCGATCAAAAAATCGGCCATTTTTGAAAATTTTCCTTTGGTCCCCCCTTTGCTATTTTGCGAAAAATGGCCATTTTCGACACTTTTGCGAAAAATGTTATTTCTCTTCTAATAGGTCTTTTTTCATGCGGTTTTTTTGCATAGCGCAAATCTAGGATAGTTTAGCTTTCAATCCATACTAATTAGGCTATCAGGCGACTTGTATTTCCTATTTTTTTAGCCTTCCAAAGTTCGATCAAAAAATCGGCCATTTTTGAAAATTTTCCTTTGGTCCCCCCTTTGCTATTTTGCGAAAAATGGCCATTTTCGACACTTTTGCGAAAAATGTTATTTCTCTTCTAATAGGTCTTTTTTCATGCGGTTTTTTGCATAGCGCAAATCTAGGATAGTTTAGCTTTCAATCCATACTAATTAGGCTATCAGGCGACTTGTATTTCCTATTTTTTTAGCCTTCCAAAGTTCGATCAAAAAATCGGCCATTTTTGAAAATTTTCCTTTGGTCCCCCCTTTGCTATTTTGCGAAAAATGGCCATTTTCGACACTTTTGCGAAAAATGTTATTTCTCTTCTAATAGGTCTTTTTTCATGCGGTTTTTTGCATAGCGCAAATCTAGGATAGTTTAGCTTTCAATCCATACTAATTAGGCTATCAGGCGACTTGTATTTCCTATTTTTTTAGCCTTCCAAAGTTCGATCAAAAAATCGGCCATTTTTGAAAATTTTCCTTTGGTCCCCCCTTTGCTATTTTGCGAAAAATGGCCATTTTCGACACTTTTGCGAAAAATGTTATTTCTCTTCTAATAGGTCTTTTTTCATGCGGTTTTTTGCATAGCGCAAATCTAGGATAGTTTAGCTTTCAATCCATACTAATTAGGCTATCAGGCGACTTGTATTTCCTATTTTTTTAGCCTTCCAAAGTTCGATCAAAAAATCGGCCATTTTTGAAAATTTTCCTTTGGTCCCCCCTTTGCTATTTTGCGAAAAATGGCCATTTTCGACACTTTTGCGAAAAATGTTATTTCTCTTCTAATAGGTCTTTTTTCATGCGGTTTTTTGCATAGCGCAAATCTAGGATAGTTTAGCTTTCAATCCATACTAATTAGGCTATCAGGCGACTTGTATTTCCTATTTTTTTAGCCTTCCAAAGTTCGATCAAAAAATCGGCCATTTTTGAAAATTTTCCTTTGGTCCCCCCTTTGCTATTTTGCGAAAAATGGCCATTTTCGACACTTTTGCGAAAAATGTTATTTCTCTTCTAATAGGTCTTTTTTCATGCGGTTTTTTGCATAGCGCAAATCTAGGATAGTTTAGCTTTCAATCCATACTAATTAGGCTATCAGGCGACTTGTATTTCCTATTTTTTTAGCCTTCCAAAGTTCGATCAAAAAATCGGCCATTTTTGAAAATTTTCCTTTGGTCCCCCCTTTGCTATTTTGCGAAAAATGGCCATTTTCGACACTTTTGCGAAAAATGTTATTTCTCTTCTAATAGGTCTTTTTTCATGCGGTTTTTTGCATAGCGCAAATCTAGGATAGTTTAGCTTTCAATCCATACTAATTAGGCTATCAGGCGACTTGTATTTCCTATTTTTTTAGCCTTCCAAAGTTCGATCAAAAAATCGGCCATTTTTGAAAATTTTCCTTTGGTCCCCCCTTTGCTATTTTGCGAAAAATGGCCATTTTCGACACTTTTGCGAAAAATGTTATTTCTCTTCTAATAGGTCTTTTTTCATGCGGTTTTTTGCATAGCGCAAATCTAGGATAGTTTAGCTTTCAATCCATACTAATTAGGCTATCAGGCGACTTGTATTTCCTATTTTTTTAGCCTTCCAAAGTTCGATCAAAAAATCGGCCATTTTTGAAAATTTTCCTTTGGTCCCCCCTTTGCTATTTTGCGAAAAATGGCCATTTTCGACACTTTTGCGAAAAATGTTATTTCTCTTCTAATAGGTCTTTTTTCATGCGGTTTTTTGCATAGCGCAAATCTAGGATAGTTTAGCTTTCAATCCATACTAATTAGGCTATCAGGCGACTTGTATTTCCAAGTGTTTTAGCCTTCCAAAGTTCAACCAAAAAATCAGCCATTTTTGAAAATTTTCCACTGGTCTTCCTTTTGCTATTTTGCGAAAAAAATGGCCATTTTTGACAGCTTTTTGCGAAAAAGGTTATTTCTGCTTCTAATAGGTCCTTTTTTCAGACGGTTTTTTTTGCATAGCCGCAAATCTAGGATAGTTTATCTTTCAATCCATACTAATTAGGCTATCAGTCGACTAGTATTTTTCTATTTTTTAAGCCTTACAAAGTTCGATCAAAAAATCTGCCATTTTTGAAAAATTTCCTTTGGTCCCCCCTTTAACTTTTAAACTAATCGAAAAATGGACATTTTCGACACATTTGAGAAAAATGTTATTTCTCTTCTAATAGGGTCTTTTTTCATGCGGTTTTTTGCAATAGCGCAAATCTAGCATACTTTAGCTTTCCATCCATACTACATAGGCTATCAGGCGACTTGTAGTGACAATTTTTTTAGCCTTGCTACGTTAGATCAAAAAATCGGCCATTTTTGAAAAATTTCCTTTGGTCCCCCCTTTGCTACTTTGCGAAAAATGGCCATTTTCGACACGTATTCGAAAAGTCTTAAGTCGCGTCTAATAGGTCTTTTTTCATGCGGTTTTTTGCATAGCGCAAATCTAGGTTAGTTTTAGCTTTTCATCCAGACTAATTAGTTATCATGCGAACTTGTATTTTCATATTTTTTGTAGCCTTCCAAAGTTCGATCAAAAAATCGGCCATTTTTGAACAATTTCCTTTGGTCCCCCCCTTTTGCTACTTTGCGAAAAATGGCCATATTTCGACACTTTTTGCGAAAAATGTGACAAGGTATTAGTCTCCTTCTAATAGGTCTTTTTGGTTTCATGCGGTTTTTTGCATAGCGCAAATCTAGGAATAGTTAGCTTTCAATCCATAAACTAATTAGGCTATGCAGGCGACTTGTATTTCCCTATTTTTTTAGCCTTCCCAAAGTTCGATCAAAAAATCGGCCATTTTTGAAAAATTTCGCTTCTGTTGCCCCCCTTGTGCTACTTTGCGAAAAATGGCCATTTTCTGACCACTTTTGCGAAAAATGTTATGTTCTCTTCTAGAATAGGGGTCTTTTTTCATGCCGGTTTTTTGGCATAGCGCAAATTCTAGGATAGTTAAGCTTTTCAATCCATACTAATTAGGCTATCAGGCGACTTTTATTTTCCTATTTTTTTTAGCCTTCCAAAGTTCGATCAAAAAATCGGGCCATTTTGGAAATTTTCCTTTGGTCCCCCCCTTTGCTACTTTGCGAAAAATGAAGCCATTTTCGATGAACAAAAGGACTTCACTTTTTGCGAAAAAGTGTTATTTCTCTTCCTAATAGGTCTTTTTTCATTCGGTTTTTGTTGCATAGCGCAAATCTAGGATAGTTTTAAGCTTTTCAATCCATACTCATTAGGACTATCAGGCGACTTGTATTTCCTATTTTTTTATCTGGCCAAAGTTCGATCAAAACAATCGGCCATTTTTGAAAATTTTCTCTTTGGTCGCCCCCCTTTGCTACTTTTGCGAAAAATGGCCTGTTTTCGGACACTTTTGCGAAAAATGTTATTTTCTCTTCGTAATAGGTCTTTTTTCATGCATGGTTTTTTATGCATCGCGCACAATCTAGGATAGTTTAGCTTTCAATCCATACTAATTAGGCTATCAGGCGACATGTATTTCCTATTTTTTTAGCCTTCCAAAGTTTCGATCAAAAAATCGGCCATTTTTTGAACAATTTCCATTTTGGTCCGCCCCCTTTGCGCTTTGGCGAAAAATGGCCATTTTCGACACTTATATATTTTGCGAAAATGATTTATTTCTCTTCTAATAGGTCTTTTGTTCATGGCGGTTTTTTGCATAGAGCGCAAATCTAGGATAGTAAGCTTCTCAATCCATACTAATTAGGCCTATCAGGCGACCTTGTAATTTCCTATTTTGTTTAAGCCTTCCAAACGTTCGATCAAAACATCGGGCCATTTTTGAACAATTTCCTTTGGTCCCCCCTTTGCTATACTTGCGAAAAATGGCATTTTCGACACTTTTGCGAAAAATGTTATGTTCTCTTCTAATTAGGTCTTTTTTCATGCGGTTTTTTGCATAGCGCAAATCTAGTGATAGTTTAGCTTTCAATCCATAACTAATTAGTGCTATCAGGCGACTTGTATTTCCATATTTTTGTTAGCCTTCCAAAGTTCGATCAAAAAAATCGGCCATTGTTGTGAAAAATTTCCTTGGGGTCCCCCCTGTGCTACTTTGCGAAAAAAAATGGCCATTTTCGACCCTTTTGCGAAAAAATGTTATTTCTCTTACTATAGGTCTTTTTTCAATGCGGTTTATTTTTGCATAGCGCAAATCTAGCATAGTTTAGCTCTCAACCCATACTATTAGGCTATCAGGCGACGTGTAATTTTCCTCATTTTTTTAGCCTTCCAAAAGTTTCGACCGATCAAAAATCGGCCATTTTTGAAAAAATTTCCCTTTGGTTCCCGCCCCTTTGCTACTTTGCGAAAAATGGCCATTTTCGACACTTTTTGCGAAAAATGTTTATTTCTCTTCTAATAGGTCCTTTTTTCATTGCGGTTTTTTTTGCATAGGCGCAAATCTAGGATAGTTTAGCTTCAATCCATACTAATTAGGCTATCAGGCGACTTGTATTTCCTATTTTTTTAGCCCTTCCAAGTTCGATCAAAAATCGGCCATTTTTTGAAAAATTTCCTTTGGCTCACCCCCCCTTTGCCTACTTTGCGAAAACAAATGGCCATTTTCGACACTTTTGCGAAAAATGGTTATTTCCTCTTCTAATAGGTCCTTTTTTCATGCGGTTTTTTTGTCATAGCGCAAATCGAGGATAGTTTAGCTTTCAATCCATACTAATTAGGCTATCAGGCGACGTCGTATTTCCTATTTTTGTTTTTAAGCCCTTCCAATGAGTTCGAATCAACAAATTCTCCGTCGGGCCATATTCTTGAAAATTTTCCTTTGGTCCCCCCCTTTGCTACTCGTTTTGCGAAAAATGGCCATTTTTCGACACCTTTTGCGGGAAAAATGTTATTTACTCTTCGTACTCGGTCTTATTTTTCATGCGGTTTTTCTTGCATAGCGCCAAATCTCGGATGAGTTAATCCCCTTTTCAATCCCATACTAATTAGGCGCTATCAGGCGACTTGGTATTTTCCTATTTTTTTAGCCTTCCCAAGTTCGATCAAAAATCGGCCATTTTTGAAAAATTTCCTTTGGTGTCCTCCCCTTTGCTACTTGGGCGACAAAATGGCCATATTTTCGGGGACACTTTTTTTATTGCGAAAAATGTTATGTTCCTCTGTCTAATAGGCTCTGTTTTTCATGCCGGTTGTTTTTGCAATAGCGCAAATCCTAGGATAGTTTTAGCTTTCAATCCCTACTAATTAGGCTAAATCATGCGACTTTGTATTTCCTATTTTTTTTTAGCCTTCATGTCCAAAGTTCGATCAAAAATTCTGGCCATTATATTGAAAAATTTCTCGTTGGTCCCGCCCTTTGCTACTTTGCGAAAAATGGCCATTTTCGACAACTTTTGGCGAAAACATGTTATTGTTCTCTTTCTAATAGGTCTTTTTATTCATTGCGGTTTTTTGCATTCACATGCGCAAATCTAGGATAGCTTTAGCTTTCTAATCCATACTAAATTAGGCTAGGTCAGGACGACTTGTATTTCCTATATTTTTTAGCCCTCCAAAGTTCGATCAAAAAAAATCGGCTGCCATTTTTGAAAAAAATTTCCTTGGTCCCCCCCTTTTGCTACTTTGCGAAAAATGGCCATTTTCGACACTTTTGCGAAAAATGATTATTTCTCTTCGAATAGGGTCCTTTTTTTTTTCCATGCGGTTAGTTTTTGCATAGCGCAAATCTAGGACTAGTTAAGGCTTTCATCCATATACTAATTAGGCTATCAGGCGACTTGTATTCTCCTAATTTTTTTTAGCCTTTCCAAAGTGTCGATCAAAAAAATCGGCCATTTTTGAAAAATTTCCTTTGGTCCCCCCTTTGCTACTTCGCGAAAAATGGCCATTTTCGACACTTTTGCGAAAAATGTTATTTCTCTTCTAATATGTCTTTTTTCATGCGGTTTTTTGCATAGCGCAAATCTAGGATAGTTTAGCTTTCAATCCATACTAATTAGGCTATCAGGCGACTTGTATTTCCTATTTTTTTAGCCTTCCAAAGTTCGACTAAAAAATCGGCCATTTTTGAAAATTTTCCTTTGGTCCCCCCTTTGCTACTTTGCGAAAAATGGCCATTTTCGACACTTTTGCGAAAAATGTTATTTCTCTTCTAATAGGTCTTTTTTTCATGCGGTTTTTTGCATAGCGCAAATCTAGGATAGTTTAGCTTTCAATCCATACTAATTAGGCTATCAGGCGACTTGTATTTCCTATTTTTTTAGCCTTCCAAAGTTCGATCAAAAAATCGGCCATTTTTGAAAATTTTCCTTTGGTCCCCCCTTTGCTCTTTTGCGAAAAATGGCCATTTTCGACACTTTTGCGAAAAATGTTATTTCTCTTCTAATAGGTCTTTTTTCATGCGGTTTTTTGCATAGCGCAAATCTAGGATAGTTTAGCTTTCAATCCATACTAATTAGGCTATCAGGCGACTTGTATTTCCTATTTTTTTAGCCTTCCAAAGTTCGATCAAAAAATCGGCCATTTTTGAATTTTTCCTTTGCTCCCCCCTTTGCTACTTATGCGAAAAAATGGCCATTTTCGACACTTTTGCGAAAAATGTTATTTCTCTTCTAATAGGTCTTTTTTCATGCGGTTTTTTGCATAGCGCAAATCTAGGATAGTTTAGCTTTCAATCCATACTAATTAGGCTATCAGGCGACTTGTATTTCCTATTTTTTTAGCCTTCCAAAGTTCGATCAAAAAATCGGCCATTTTTGAAAATTTCCTTTGGTCCCCCCTTTGCTACTTTGCGAAAAATGGCCATTTTCGACACTTTTGCGAAAAATGTTATTTCTCTTCTAATAGGTCCTTTTTCATGCGGTTTTTTGCATAGCGCAAATCTAGGATAGTTTAGCTTTCAATCCATACTAATTAGGCTATCAGGCGACTTGTATTTCCTATTTTTTTAGCCTTCCAAAGTTCGATCAAAAAATCGGCCATTTTTGAAAATTTTCCTTTGGTCCCCCCTTTGCTACTTTGCGAAAAATGGCCATTTTCGACACTTTTGCGAAAAATGTTATTTCTCTTCTAATAGGTCTTTTTTCATGCGGTTTTTTGCATAGCGCAAATCTAGGATAGTTTAGCTTTCAATCCATCCTAATTAGGCTATCAGGCGACTTGTATTTCCTATTTTTTTAGCCTTCCAAAGTTCGATCAAAAAATCGGCCATTTTTGAAAATTTTCCTTTGGTCCCCCCTTTGCTACTTTGCGAAAAATGGCCATTTTCGACACTTTTGCGAAAAATGTTATTTCTCTTCTAATAGGTCTTTTTTCATGCGGTTTTTTGCATAGCGCAAATCTAGGATAGTTTAGCTTTCAATCCATACTAATTAGGCTATCAGGCGACTTGTATTTCCTATTTTTTTAGCCTTCCAAAGTTCGATCAAAAAATCGGCCATTTTTGAAAATTTTCCTTTGGTCCCCCCTTTGCTACTTTGCGAAAAATGGCCATTTTCGACACTTTTGCGAAAAATGTTATTTCTCTTCTAATAGGTCTTTTTTCATGCGGTTTTTTGCATAGCGCAAATCTAGGATAGTTTAGCTTTCAATCCATACTAATTAGGCTATCAGGCGACTTGTATTTCCTATTTTTTTAGCCTTCCAAAGTTCGATCAAAAAATCGGCCATTTTTGAAAATTTTCCTTTGGTCCCCCCTTTGCTACTTTGCGAAAAATGGCCATTTTCGACACTTTTGCGAAAAATGTTATATCTTTTCTAATAGGTCTTTTTTCATGCGGTTTTTTGCATAGCGCAAATCTAGGATAGTTTAGCTTTCAATCCATACTAATTAGGCTATCAGGCGACTTGTATTTCCTATTTTTTTAGCCTTCCAAAGTTCGATCAAAAAATCGGCCATTTTTGAAAATTTCCTTTGGTCCCCCCTTTGCTACTTTGCGAAAAATGGCCATTTTCGACACTTTGCGAAAAATGTTATTTCTCTTCTAATAGGTCTTTTTTCATGCGGTTTTTTTGCATAGCGCAAATCTAGGATAGTTTAGCTTTCAATCCATACTAATTAGGCTATCAGGCGACTTGTATTTCCTATTTTTTTAGCCTTCCGAAGTTCGATCAAAAAATCGGCCATTTTTGAAAAATTTCCTTTGGTCCCCCCTTTGCTATTTTGCGAAAAATGGCCATTTTCGACACTTTTGCGAAAAATGTTATTTCTCTTCTAATAGGTCTTTTTTCATGCGGTTTTTTGCATAGCGCAAATCTAGGATAGTTTAGCTTTCAATCCATACTAATTAGGCTATCAGGCGACTTGTATTTCCTATTTTTTTAGCCTTCCAAAGTTCGATCAAAAAATCGGCCATTTTTGAAACATTTGCTTCCTTTGGTCCCCCCTTTGCTATTTTGCGAAAAATGGCCATTTTCGACACTTTTGCGAAAAATGTTATTTCTCTTCTAATAGGTCTTTTTTCATGCGGTTTTTTGCATAGCGCAAATCTAGGATAGTTTAGCTTTCAATCCATACTAATTAGGCTATCAGGCGACTTGTATTTCCTATTTTTTTAGCCTTCCAAAGTTCGATCAAAAAATCGGCCATTTTTGAAAATTTTCCTTTGGTCCCCCCTTTGCTATTTTGCGAAAAATGGCCATTTTCGACACTTTTGCGAAAAATGTTATTTCCCTTCTAATAGGTCTTTTTTCATGCGGTTTTTTGCATAGCGCAAATCTAGGATAGTTTAGCTTTCAATCCATACTAATTAGGCTATCAGGCGACTTGTATTTCCTATTTCTTTAGCCTTCCAAAGTTCGATCAAAAAATCGGCCATTTTTGAAAAATTCCTTTGGTCCCCCCTTTGCTATTTTGCGAAAAATGGCCATTTTCGACACTTTTGCGAAAAATGTTATTTCTCTTCTAATAGGTCTTTTTTCATGCGGTTTTTTGCATAGCGCAAATCTAGGATAGTTTAGCTTTCAATCCATACTAATTAGGCTATAAGGCGACTTGTATTTCCTATTTTTTTAGCCTTCCAAAGTTCGATCAAAAAATCGGCCATTTTTGAAAAATTAACTTTGGTCCCCCCTTTGCTATTTTGCGAAAAATGGCCATTTTCGACACTTTTGCGAAAAATGTTATTTCTCTTCTAATAGGTCTTTTTTCATGCGGTTTTTTGCATAGCGCAAATCTAGGATAGTTTAGCTTTCAATCCATAATAATTAGGCTATCAGGCGACTTGTATTTCCTATTTTTTTAGCCTTCCGAAGTTCGATCAAAAAATCGGCCATTTTTGAAAATTTTCCTTTGGTCCCCCCTTTGCTATTTTGCGAAAAATGGCCATTTTCGACACTTTTGCGAAAAATGTTATTTCTCTTCTAATAGGTCTTTTTTCATGCGGTTTTTTGCATAGCGCAAATCTAGGATAGTTTAGCTTTCAATCCATACTAATTAGGCCATCAGGCGACTTGTATTTCCTATTTTTTTAGCCTTCCAAAGTTCGATCAAAAAATCGGCCATTTTTGAAAATTTTCCTTTGGTCCCCCTTTGCTATTTTGCGAAAAATGGCCATTTTCGACACTTTTGCGAAAAATGTTATTTCTCTTCTAATAGGTCTTTTTTCATGCGGTTTTTTGCATAGCGCAAATCTAGGATAGTTTAGCTTTCAATCCATACTAATTAGGCTATCAGGCGACTTGTATTTCCTATTTTTTTAGCCTTCCAAAGTTCGATCAAAAAATCGGCCATTTTTGAAAATTTTCCTTTGGTCCCCCCTTTGCTATTTTGCGAAAAATGGCCATTTTCGACACTTTTGCGAAAAATGTTATTTCTCTTCTAATAGGTCTTTTTTCATGCGGTTTTTTGCATAGCGCAAATCTAGGATAGTTTAGCTTTCAATCCATAATAATTAGGCTATCAGGCGACTTGTATTTCCTATTTTTTTAGCCTTCCAAAGTTCGATCAAAAAATCGGCCATTTTTGAAAATTTTACTTTGGTCCCCCCTTTGCTATTTTGCGAAAAATGGCCATTTTCGACACTTTTGCGAAAAATGTTATTTCTCTTCTAATAGGTCTTTTTTCATGCGGTTTTTTGCATAGCGCAAATCTAGGATAGTTTAGCTTTCAATCCATACTAATTAGGCTATCAGGCGACTTGTATTTCCTATTTTTTTAGCCTTCCAAAGTTCGATCAAAAAATCGGCCATTTTTGAAACATTTCCTTTGGTCCCCCCTTTGCTATTTTGCGAAAAATGGCCATTTTCGACACTTTTGCGAAAAATGTTATTTCTCTTCTAATAGGTCTTTTTTCATGCGGTTTTTTGCATAGCGCAAATCTAGGATAGTTTAGCCTTCAATCCATACTAATTAGGCTATCAGGCGACTTGTATTTCCTATTTTTTTAGCCTTCCAAAGTTCGATCAAAAAATCGGCCATTTTTGAAAATTTGCCTTTGGTCCCCCCTTTGCTATTTTGCGAAAAATGGCCATTTTCGACACTTTTGCGAAAAATGTTATTTCTCTTCTAATAGGTCTTTTTTCATGCGGTTTTTTGCATAGCGAAAATCTAGGATAGTTTAGCTTTCAATCCATACTAATTAGGCTATCAGGCGACTTGTATTTCCTATTTTTTTAGCCTTCCAAATTTAGATCAAAAAATCAGCCATTTTTGAAAATTTTCCTTTGGTCCCCCCTTTGCTATTTTGCGAAAAATGGCCATTTTCGACACTTTTGCGAAAAATGTTATTTCTCTTCTAATAGGTCTTTTTTCATGCGGTTTTTTGCATAGCGCAAATCTAGGATAGTTTAGCTTTCAATCCATACTAATTAGGTTATCAGGCGGCTTGTATTTCCTATTTTTTTAGCCTTCCGAAGTTCGATCAAAAAATCGGCCATTTTTGAAAATTTTCCTTTGGTCCCCCCTTTGATATTTTGCGAAAAATGGCCATTTTCGACACTTTTGCGAAAAATGTTATTTCTCTTCTAATAGCTCTTTTTTCATGCGGTTTTTTGCATAGCGCAAATCTAGGATAGTTTAGCTTTCAATCCATACTAATTAGGCTATCAGGCGACTTGTATTTCCTATTTTTTTAGCCTTCCAAACTTCGATCAAAAAATCGGCCATTTTTGAAAATTTTCCTTTGGTCCCCCCTTTGCTATTTTGCGAAAAATGGCCATTTTCGACACTTTTGCGAAAAATGTTATTTCTCTTCTAATAGGTCTTTTTTCATGCGGTTTTTTGCATAGCGCAAATCTAGGATAGTTTAGCTTTCAATCCATACTAATTAGGCTATCAGGCGACTTGTATTTCCTATTTTTTTAGCCTTTCAAATTTCGATCAAAAAATCGGCTATTTTTGAAAAATTTCCTTTAGTCCCCCATTTGCTATTTTGCGAAAAATGGCCATTTTCGACACTTTTGCGAAAAATGTTATTTCTCTTCTAATAGGTCTTTTTTCATGCGGTTTTTTGCATAGCGCAAATCTAGGATAGTTTAGCTTTCAATCCATAATAATTAGGCTATCAGGCGACTTGTATTTCCTATCTTTTTAGCCTTCCAAAGTTCGATCAAAAAATCGGCCATTTTTGAAAATTTTCCTTTGGTCCCCCCTTTGCTATTTTGCGAAAAATGGCCATTTTCGACACTTTTGCGAAAAATGTTATTTCTCTTCTAATAGGTCTTTTTTCATGCGGTTTTTTGCATAGCGCAAATCTAGGATAGTTTAGCTTTCAATCCATACTAATTAGGCTATCAGGCGACTTGTATTTCCTATTTTTTTAGCCTTCCGAAGTTCGATCAAAAAATCGGCCATTTTTGAAAATTTTCCTTTGGTCCCCCCTTTGCTATTTTGCGAAAAATGGCCATTTTCGACACTTTTGCGAAAAATATTATTTCTCTTCTAATAGGTCTTTTTTCATGCGGTTTTTTGCATAGCGCAAATCTAGGATAGTTTAGCTTTCAATCCATACTAATTAGGCTATCAGGCGACTGGTATTTCCTATTTTTTTAGCCTTCCGAAGTTCGATCAAAAAATCGGCCATTTTTGAAAATTTTCCTTTGGTCCCCCCTTTGCTATTTTGCGAAAAATGGCCATTTTCGACACTTTTGCGAAAAATGTTATTTCTTCTAATAGGTCTTTTTTCATGCGGTTTTTTGCATAGCGCAAATCTAGGATAGTTTAGCTTTCAATCCATACTAATTAGGCTATCAGGCGACTTGTATTTCCTATTTTTTTAGCCTTCCAAAGTTCGATCAAAAAATCGGCCATTTTTGAAAATTTTCCTTTGGTCCTCCCTTTGCTATTTTGCGAAAAATGGCCATTTTCGACACTTTTGCGAAAAATGTTATTTCTCTTCTAATAGGTCTTTTTTCATGCGGTTTTTTGCATAGCGCAAATCTAGGATAGTTTAGCTTTCAATCCATACTAATTAGGCTATCAGGCGACTTGTATTTCCTATTGTTTAGCCTTCCAAAGTTCGATCAAAAAATCGGCCATTTTTGAAAATTTTCCTTTGGTCCCCCCTTTGCTATTTTGCGAAAAATGGCCATTTTCGACACTTTTGCGAAAAATGTTATTTCTCTTCTAATAGGTCTTTTTTCATGCGGTTTTTTGCATAGCGCAAATCTAGGATAGTTTAGCTTTCAATCCATACTAATTAGGCTATCAGGCGACTTGTATTTCCTATTTTTTTAGCCTTCCGAAGTTCGATCAAAAAATCGGCCATTTTTGAAAATTTTCCCTGGGTCCCCCTTTGCTGTTTCGCGAAAAATGGTCATTTTCGACACTTCTGCGAAAAATGTTATTTCTCTTCTAATAGGTCTTTTTTCATGCGGTTTTTCGCATAGCACAAATCTAGGATAGTTTAGCTTTCAATCCATACTAATTAGGCCATCAGGCGACTTGTATTTCCCTTTTTTTAGCCTTTCGATTTTCGATCAAAAAATCGGCTATTTTTGAAAATTTTCCTTTGGTCCCCCCTTTGCTATTTTGCGAAAAATGGCCATTTTCGACACTTTTGCGAAAAATGTTATTTCTCTTCTAATAGGTCTTTTTTCATGCGGTTTTTTGCATAGCGCAAATCTAGGATAGTGTAGCTTTCAATCCATACTAATTAGGCTATCAGGCGACTTGTATTTCCTATTTTTTTAGCCGTTTAAAGTTCGATCAAAAAATCGGCCATTTTTGAAAATTTTCTTTTGGTCCCCCCTTTGCTACTTTGCCAAAAAAGGCCATTTTCGACTTTTTTCCGAAAAATGTTATTTCTCTTCTAATAGGTCTTTTTTCATGCGGTTTTTTGCATAGCGCAAATCTAGGATAGTTTAGCTTTCAATCCATACTAATTAGGCTATCAGGCGACTTGAATTTCCTATTTTTTTAGCCTTCCGAAGTTCGATCAAAAAATCGGCCATTTTTGAAAATTTTCCTTTTGTCCCCCCTTTGCTATTTTGCGAAAATTGGCCATTTTCGACACTTTTGCGAAAAATGTTATTTCTCTTCTAATAGGTCTTTTTTCATGCGGTTTTTTGCATAGCGCAAATCTAGGATAGTTTAGCTTTCAATCCATACTAATTAGGCTATCAGGCGACTTGTATTTCCTATTTTTTTAGCTTTCCGAAGTTCGATCAAAAAATCGGCCATTTTTGAAAAATTTCCTTTGGTCCCCCCTTTGCTATTTTGCGAAAAATGGCCATTTTCGACACTTTTGCGAAAAATGTTATTTCTCTTCTAATAGGTCTTTTTTCATGCGGTTTTTTGCATAGCGCAAATTTAGGATAGTTTAGCTTTCAATCCATACTAATTAGGCTATCAGGCGAATTGTATTTCCTATTTTTTTAGCCTTCCGAAGTTCGATCAAAAAATCGGCCATTTTTGAAAATTTTCCTTTGGTCCCCCCTTTGCTATTTTGCGAAAAATGGCCATTTTCGACACTTTTGCGAAAAATGTTATTTCTCTTCTAATAGGTTTTTTTTTTCATGCGGTTTTTTGCATAGCGCAAATCTAGGATAGTTTAGCTTTCAATCCATACTAATTAGGCTATCAGGCGACTTGTATTTCCTATTTTTTTAGCCTTCCGAAGTTCGATCAAAAAATCGGCCATTTTTGAAAATATTCCTTTGGTCCCCACTTTGCTATTTTGCAAAAAAATGGCCATTTTCGAGAGTTTTGCAGAAATGTTATTTCTCGTGTAATAGGTGTTTTTTCATGCGGTTTTTTGCATAGCGCAAATCTAGGATAGTTTAGCTTTCAATCCATACTAATTAGGCTATCAGGCGACTTGTATTTCCTATTTTTTTAGCTTTTCGTAGTTCGTTCGAAAAATCGGCCCATTTTTAAAAATTTTCTTTGGTCTCCCCTTTGCTTTTTTGCGAAAAATTGACATTATCGACACTATTGCGAAAAATGTTATTTCTCTTCTAGTCGGTCTTTTTTCATGCGGTTTTTTGCATAGCGCAAATCTAGGATAGTTTAGCTTTCAATCCATACTAATTAGGCTATCAGGCGACTTGTATTTCCTATTTTTTTAGCCTTCCGAATTTCGATCAAAAAATCGGCTATTTTTTAAAATTTTCCTTTGGTCCCCCTTTTGCTATTTTGCGAAAAATGGCCCGTTTTGGACACTTTTGCGAAAGGTTTTTTAGCTCGCGGAGGGTTTTTTCTTGGCCGCCCCCCTTGGCCTTTTTTAGCTCGCGGGGGTTTTTTTCTTGGCTGCCCCCTGACCTTCCGAGTCGGGGGGGGGGGGGGGGGTTTGGTTTTTTTTTGGTTTTCGCGCCCAACTCACTTTGATTCCCCCGAGTCTCTCTCTCTCCTCCTTCTCCCATGAAATAAAAAAGACCACCATACACTTTCGTGCGTTAGCGTATATCCGTTTAATGTGTTTTTTTATTGAAAGATGAAATATATATGCTTCTCTTTCAGCTTAAGGGTGGTGGATGCATCATACAGTAGTGGTGATAGAAATGTGGGGATTGCGGTGGTTGCCATTGATGGCCTAGTGAAAATGGATGAGTATATGATGTGGATTTGCCGGTTTCCAGATGTGCATAAGCGGAAAATTGGCGAGTGTATGATGCTGGTCATTAATCACTAATAAACGATGACAGATGTAACAGGGTTCGAAGTGAAGGTGAATGGAATGCCAGCCTCATTTTAGTCGGTCGTGGGCCTGTTGCCGATCGGCCGTCCATTGTATGCTCTGTCACAGTTCCGGCGGTAGTCTATCCCAGTGACTGAGTATCTGTCTATGTTCCATAAAATTAAAAAAGGTGGTTTTTTGGTTCGGTTTCCGTCCTGGAGGGGTTTTTTGAAAACAAAATAACTGCGCTCATACGCGTCAAACAAACAAACACTCGCGCAGAGCGCTCACCTCTCCCGTGTCTCGCTCGTAACACAGTTCCCGACCAAGCAAATTCAAATCCCTGGAGCACATCGTGACGGGGGGGTTTCGCGAGTGTTGGTAAGCGAAAAAAAAAATTACACGCGCCCCTTCCCCAAAAAACTACGAAGAGGTGTGAGTGCCTCAGAAACTCAGCTACAATGGGTTTTTTATTGTCGTTTTTTCCCTCTCGTTAATTAAGTACAATGCTTCTTTCCTCCCAAAAAACTTATTTACATCAGAGAGGTTATGAGCTCTAAGCGTTCGATTTGGTGGGAGTCGGTGTCAAAAGGACACGTAAACAGTGGGCGTGATTCGTCTTTAGAAAGTGGAGGTTGACTAGTAGCTTTCGTCTTTTTTAGGCGGCTTTTTTCTTTTCGGTATTGGCTGATTTTTTGTTTATTCTTAGCTCTCTAGATTCGTTGGTACGCTAGGATTTTTTTCTTGTGTCGTTGTTTATAACGTTTCTGATAGATTCGGTTTCTGGCTTTGACTAAGGCTCGATTGTTCTGTCGATAACGACGGTCCCATTCACGAATCTTCTCCCAGTTCCGACGGCGATAGGCCTGTGCGACTTGTCTTATACGTTGGGCGTTTTTCTTTAAATACATTTTTCTGCGAATGATCGCGTTCATCTTTTTTGAACTGTAGCGCTTAGAGTGCGTAAAAAAAAACTAGAGCACTCGCTCCTTTTTTTTTGTTGAGTGACATTATGGGAGGAACTTAGATTTCCCAAAATTCGGAGGGTGGCACTGACGTCAGCGCGGGGGAAAAAAAAAGCGCAAGTATTTTGGGGGGTTTCCTTAATAGAGAGTTGTCTTCAGAGCTCAAGATGGCTGCTGCTCACTCAGGTCCTTCAGAAGTCGAAAACTCGGAGGAGCAACAGCAAGATCCAGTCAAAGAGGTGATTCGTCGGGTGGTGAAGACCTTAATGAAGGAAGAAGAGCAGGCGCTGATCAGCGACATGCTCGAGTACCGCGACAATTTGTGTCAGCAGCTGGCGAATCCCCTCTCGGTGCTGGCAGCTTGACCGGCCGACCTATTCATACTTCATTAATATTCATTAGCCCTCGTGCGTATTATATAAGCATGAGTTAATTATTCATAGTTGTCAGTTTTGCCTAACTTTGGTTGGAACCGTGTCAAGATGACCGAACCGGAGCGTCCGTCTGACGTGAACGTCCCGTCGAGCGCTCAGCGAGTTTTGCAACCCCTTCAAGGTTCTGTTCAGCAAACCACTCCGCCGTCTTCGTCTTTATCTCAGGCTGGTGCCGGGACAACATCGGGAACAACTGCGAGCGGCGAAAATGTGCTCCAGAGTTCTTCACTGGGAAACGCCGCGGGGACGAATGTGCCGGATAATTCGGCGGTGAGCCTTGAGGTACATGTCCGCAGCAATGTTTTCCTTTTGGTTTCGTTTTTTATCGCTGTTGTTCGTTTTTATTTTTTTTTTTTGGTTGCATCACGTTGCATTTTCTTGTTTATGTTTCCTTCCGGTTTCTCGGGAGCCGGTCTTAATTTTCGTGCTTCGAGCACGTGATTGTTAACTTATTCCTTTGGACTCGCCGCGGTTCGGTTCCTCAAATGTTGGGGGATACGTTGTTGTTTTATATTGTGTTTTTCTGCTGTTGCTCTCGTTTATTCTTATGAATTAGGGTTTGCAATATTTGGGAGCTGTTTCTTATTTTTTGTTCGGGACGGGAAAAATTAGCTATGCCATTGACACCCTTTTTTCTTACTTGTCCCTTGGGAAGGGCGCGGGGCGTGTGGTCTCGGCCAGGGTTTGTTTCTGTTCTGAGCCACGAGGTGGCGTCAAAGGGAATAATAATGGAGAATTATTTTAAAAAAATGGTTAGGAGCGATTGTGCAGCATGTCTGCTCTGAGCCACGAGGTGGCGTAATAAAGAAAAAAACGGTCGAGGACCGATTGGGCAGCGTGTTTGCTCTGAGCCACGAGGTGGCGTGAAAAAAAAAAAAAAAAAAAGGAAGGAAAATGGTCGAGGACCGATTGAGCAGTGTGTCTGCTTTGAGCCACGAGGTGGCATGGAAAAAAAAAAAAAAAAAAAAAGGGAAGAAAATGGTCGAGGACCATTTGAGCAGTGGGTATGCTCTGAGCCACGAGGTGGCGCGATAGAAAGTAATAAAAAAACAAAAGAAAACGGTCGAGGACCGATGAACAGGGCGTCTGGTCTGTTCGCGGAAATAGAAGGCGTTAGATCCATTTCAACCAGACCTCGTGGAGGAGAGGAGGTTATTTCGCTAGGTCACTTGGTGGCCGTGTGCTTTATTTTACGGGTTGTGAGAACTGATGCGAAGGTTCGTTGTGATTTTATGTTGGGAATTTGGAATTGCATCAGGGTATGAAATAATAAATTTAAAGGAAGAGGATATGTGATTTCGAAGGATACAGTCTCAGTGTAAAGTAGGGACTGGCTTAAGGATATCAAGGAGTTATATGGCGTTTTCTCCTTTTGTTAGGTTCCGAACACAACGGTCAGTTCACTCAAGAAGGAGTTGGATGAGTGGAAGAAGAAAATCGATTCATCGGCAATCGAGTGCGCGCTGTCTACTCTCCAAATGGTGATCTCGCGCCCAGCTGCTCTTTTTGATCCATATGCGGCGATCGCCGCCCTGGATGAAGTGGTTAATGTCACCAAGGAAAGAAAGGATGAAAGAGCTTTACGATTTGAAGTAGTGCTGAGGCAGTGCCGTCCTTTATTAGGCAACCCGTGCCTTCAACAGGTGTTAATAAAGTTGGTGGCGTCTAAGGATGAGGCCGAGGTGGCAAAGGTTATTTCCAAGGCAACTAAGCCGCACGCGGCAGTAAGTCAACCTTCGTTCACTGGACGGACGCGTAGGCCTCCAGCTCCATACCAAAGGCGTGGCCCCAATTACAGCCCCAGGCCGCCGTCGGCGAGAAAGTGCTGGGTGTGTGGAAAGGCGGGTCATATTTCGCGCTCTTGCCCAGATAAACATTAAGATTGTGAAATCATTGGAAGTTTTCCTGTTCTGGAATGGAAATCGGGATTGTCTTGATATTTGTATTGACAATAATAAAGTGTAAAGACACTATTAAATATGTGATGTTTTATTTTTTTCCTTTAGTCTGTGGTCTCGAGGTTGGGAGAATGACCCCACAAGCGTTTTGCCTTTAGGCATGCCCTTGAGCCCGATTACTCGGGCTACGGTGGTCATTTCCTCCGAACTCGGATTTGCAGTCTCCATTTAAGTACGTCCTTTTGATTCTCTTTTTTTTTTTTTTTTGGTGTTTTGGTTCTAGCCTAAGTCAAAACGTCTCAAGGGAGATACGATGACCTTTATGCCGTTAGAGGCGGAGGAAAGAAGCCAGCATGGAAAAATCCCATGGTTGTCTTGGGAGGGTAATCCGAGTTCGGAGAAAATGACTTCAGAAGACGCTTGTTTAACCCATGTTCAAGGCATTGTTGCGGGGGAAACTCCCATCTTACGGGATCTGTTGTTTCGTGATCCGGACTCCTTTCGTTCGGGTCAACTTCGTACTCGAATTGAACTCTGGGAAAAAATTTTGGCCGGGTACGAACCTGCGAAGGATGTCTTGGAATGGTTGGAGCATGGGGTGGATGTCAAGAAGTTCATGAAGCCCTTTAAGGGAGCTTTTATGGGCATAAAGTATGAGAGTGCGGAACCCCCTACTATGATTTTCAAGAATCACTACTCCTGCAAACAGTTTTCGAAGTTCGTTACGGAAACAATTTTACAGCGTATTGAAACAGGGGCGATCCGTGTTTGGGGTAAAGTGGCTGAAGTGCCGCCGCCCCATCTCGTCCTTCCTATGACGATTGAACCGCAAAAGCCAAGGTTATGCATTGATGCCCGGTTTTTAAATTTGTGGATGGCAGACACTCCCTTTTCACTGGAAACGCTGGTTGGGGTGCCTCGCTTCGTGTTTCCCAACTCCTACATGAGTAAGATTGATGACAAGTCTGGTTATGACCATATTTTGCTTTCTACTAGTTCTCAGCAGTTTTTTGGTATTGAGTGGCTGGGGTGGTGGCTCGTTGGAGTTACGCTTCCTTTTGGTTGGAAAAATTCTCCGTTTGTTTACCAGACTGTGGGTTTGGGTCCAATTTTTCAGGGGCTGGGGGGTCGCATGTTCTCTGAATAATGATGACCGTTTGAATGGGGAACGGTTTGCTGTGAAGGGGTTTTGGACACGCCCATTGTCGGAGAGGACGTCGGAATACAGCTACCAATCTGCGGTGGCGGCTTTGTATATAGTCTGTTCGGTTCTTGTAAACCTCGGTTATTTTTTGGGCCTCTCCAAATGTGTTCTTGGGCCTGTAACTAGGATTTGTTATTTAGGCATGATAGTGGATTCTGTAGCCCAGGCCTTTTGCATTCCTGAAGATAAGAAGATGAAGTTTGCTCAGCTACGCGAGCAGATACTTTTGCGTGAATCTACTATCCACTTGAAGTCTTTGCAGAGGCTAATGGGGAAGTGCAATTCATTCTCCTTGGCTTTCCCAGCGACTAAATTTTACATCAGAGAAATGGCGGCGTCAATCTCGCAGGCTTCCGGAGGTGGTGAGGTGAATTTCTCTCCGAATCTGAGAGAGGAAATTATGTTTTGGAGGTTCCTTGATAGTTGGGAAAAGGCGATTCGGTGGAGGAGTGAACGGCACGTAGCTATCTCCTTGACGTCAGATTCTTCGTCCTTCCGTTGGGGAGTTGGAATTCACCATCCTTCCTGGACAATTTCTGTTGGTGACTACTGGGAAGAAACTGTTCGAAATGAGCATATTAATGTGAAGGAGATGTGGGCCGTCCTCAAGGGATTACAGTCACTTCCTGAAAGCGTTTCTGATTGCAGGATTGATGCTCAGGTAGACAGCATGGTTGTTCTCCACGCTTGGTCCGGCCGTGGGCCACGCTCTAGGAAGTTAACTCAGATCTCGCAATTGATTTTCCAGTTCTTGGTGGATAGGAACATGCCCCTAGAAATGTCTTTTGTTCCTTCTCACTTGAACGAGGCAGATTGGTTTTCCAGAAGATTGTCTCGCTCCGATGCCATGCTTTCTCCGAGGTCTTGGGAAATCGTCCAGCGTAGTTTTGGTGGAATTAATGGCCATGATCTTGATTTGATGTCGTTGGATTCCAACGTTCAACGTGACTGGAGTGGAAACCCGTTAAAGCACTTTACGCCCTACCCTACGCCAGGATCATCGGGTGTTAATGTTTTTAACCAAGACCTCTCTGTGCGTGATGGTGACCGCGTCAACGCCTACGTTTCCCGCCATTTGCATTGATTGGTCCTCTTTTGCGTTTCCTCATATCGGTAGATGCGGTTGTTACGGTGGTGGTACCATTGATGTCCCAGGAGTCAGGGTGGCTTAGTGGTTATCTATCAAGCCTCCCACCACTGCGAGCCGGGTTCAACTCTGTCCCCGGCCTGCATGTGGGCTGAGTTTCAGTCGATCTCAACCTGACTCGAGGGTTTTTCTCCGGGTACTCCGGTTTTCCTCCCTCATCAAAATCGACTCACAGCTAATTAACATCTAGCTGTGGTGCTGTGCTCCGACATCAAACATGGACTGTATAGCGGCAGCTAGAGGCGCCTTTGTATGCTTTCAGCCCGATGTCGTGAGCCGCGCCTTCGCAATTCAGTCCTCGACTGCAAGTAAGGGTGATTAGCACTAGCAATATTTATTTATTTGTTATTACCCGGGTGGTGGCCGTTGTTAAATGCGGTGTCAGCAACAATGTTTTGGTGGCCGAGAAGGGATCACTGGATGCGCTTCTTCTTCCGTCGAAGGATGGATTTAGACCTGGATCCTCTCCATATAGCCTCTGGGCATTTAGGATGGGAAAGAGCATGTCGTAACAACTTAACAGGAGGAACTATTTTCTCTTTTTTTTTTTTTCCTCTTTCAGTCTTTGCCGTTGGTGCCCAGACTTTTTCAGCCATCGGTGTCATGTCCGGCTTGTTCCAAGCCCAACGACTTTGATTTCCGTTATTGCCAGAGATGTGGTTACCAGCGTCAGACGAGATCATATAAAACTTTGAAGAGCCTCAAGGCCCCTGTCGATTTGTGTTCTATAAGGGAGCGGAAGAAAGTTTTGGTTGCTAAGCAGCAGCTACTCCTTATCAAAAGCAGAGAAGTGCTTTAGAGATGGAGTTTTTGCAGTTCCTGGAAACCACCTCTAAGAGGGACATTTGTGCGGCTATACCAGACGACGTAGTAGACTTTTTGATCTGGAAAGATAATTTTGGCAAAACAGTGGTACACATGGTTGCTTGCCCGTTCTTTGGCGAGAACAGGGTTTCTTCTTGTGTTTGCCCTAAGCGTTTAGCATATGGCTCCGTTGACTCGATTATTGGAAAACTGAGGGCTATGTTTAATAAGTATGGGAGATCAGCAACAGATAGTCTTTTTCCGGGGATTGCCAACCCTGCAGCTTCACCATTGGTTAAGTCCTATTTATCAGCCGTCAGGGAGGAACAGCTCGGTGCAAGAGTCGTGCAGAAACAGGCTGAACCTTTTTTTTTTGCAGGATTTGGTGCTTTTATCGTCAGAAAATAACCAAGCGCTTGAACTCACATGTTCGCTCTTCGGTGCAGTTATTTGTTTTGGCAAGGGATCAGGCCTTTTTTAAGGTACAATTTTTTAGTGGTGACAGAGCTGGAGATCTTGGTCGAGTGAAAACAAAGGGGATTCTTTATTTCCCGGAAAAGAAGGCTCTACTCTTTAACCATACATTAACTAAGTCCCTCCGAGACGGAACCTCGAACGTTTTTGCCCTCAAGCGTCATCCAGATTCTACTATTTGCCCAGTTACCGCAGTGGAAGTTTTACATTGCTGTATGCGACCTGTTAAAAATTTCTATCCGACAAGGATATTTGTTTAGACCCCTCAACCCATCTGGTGAAATTTTGCCGGCACCTTTTGAGTCGGCTACCGCTCAGGCACGGCTCTCGACGTATGTTCGCCGGATTCCAGCTTTTGTTAATCGGAACGTTACCTTACATGGTCTAAGGAGTGGTTGTGCAATTTCGTTGGCTATTTCCGGGGCGAAGCTTGATACGATCATGGATCACGTGGGATGGAAGTCCTCGTCGACAGCACGTCATTACATTAAGTTGAATCAGGTTCTTGGCCTTGGTGGAGCAGCGGATACATGTCTTCATTGGAGGTGGATTTAACAAAAGTTTACAAGCAGTATAATGACCTGCAAGATTTTACCTTTGCTTTCTAAACATTAGGCTTACTTTCTTTCTGATATGGTGTGAATGTATACGCTGAATGCATGTTTCAAGGTGTAAAGCTTGACTATGTCTGATTTTCTCAAACTTGAGCGTTGTTACAGTTTGGTTTTTCTTGTTTTGTTAAAGATAACTTTATTGAATATTTACTGGAATGTTTTCTTCAGCTTGAATGTGCTATTTCGGTTTTCACTAATTCGTTTGGGGGTGTCCTGTCCAGTTAGCTCTGTAGAAATAATTTAAAGGTGTTGGCATCTTTTATAGTAGTGCTCGCATATTAGTGAGGGTTGGAAATTAGGGTGATTTTCGTTACGGATGGGTGAGGTTGGGGATTTATTTTGGTTGTGGGGATAAGCCAGCGAATTCCTCGGCGATAGTGAGGCGCAGTCTGGGGTGACTTTCCCATAACTAAATGCTAATGAGTATGCAGGAGGGATAATGAACTATTCATACTTCATTAATATTCATTAGCCCTCGTGCGTATTATATAAGCATGAGTTAATTATTCATAGTTGTCAGTTTTGCCTAACTTTGGTTGGAATCGACCCACCCACCCACCCCTGGCCCTCTGCTTACTCTATTAGCACTCTTCATGTTTTCCCCAGCGAGCTTGCTCGACTGGGGTGACTTTCCCATAACTAAATGCTAATGAGTATGCAGGAGGGATAATGAAC
>NW_027180090.1:0-24933 GCF_036669925.1 Montipora capricornis | reverse complement strand
GGTCCAACCACAGTGTGGATGTATAAAGTCCAACCACAGGGTGGTATGTCTTCGTCCAACCACAGTGTGGATGTATAAGTCCAACCACAGTGTGGATGTATAAGTCCAACCACAGTGTGGATGTATAGGAGTCCAACCACAGTGTGATGTATAAAGTCCAACCACAGTGTGTTTTACAGTCCAACACAGTGTGGATGGATAAGTCCACCACAGTGTGGATGTATAAGTCCAACCACAGTGTGGATGTATAAGTCCAACCACAGTGTGGATGTATAAGTCCAACCACAGTGTGGATGTATAAGTCCCAACCACAGTGTGGATGTATAAGTCCAACCACAGTGTGGATGTATAAGTCCAACCACAGTGTGGATGTATAAGTCCAAACACAGTGTGGATGTATAAGTCCAACCACAGTGTGGATGTATAAGTCCAACCACAGTGTGGATGTATAATCCAACCACAGTGTGGATGTTAAGTCCAACCACAGTGTGGATGTATAAGTCCAACCACAGTGTGGATGTATAAGTCCAACCACAGTGTGGATGTATAAGTCCAACCACAGTGTGGATGTATAAGTCCAACCACAGTGTGGATGTATAAGTCCAACCACAGTGTGGATGTATAAGTCCAACCACAGTGTGGATGTATAAGTCCAACCACAGTGTGGATGTATAAGTCCAACCACAGTGTGGATGTATAATTCAAACCACAGTTTGGATGTATAAGTCCAACCACAGTGTGGATGTATAAGTCCAACCACAGTGTGGATGTATAAGTCCAACCACAGTGTGGATGTATAAGTCCAACCACAGTGTGGATGTATAAGTCCAACCACAGTGTGGATGTATAATACCAACCACAGTGTGGATGTATAAGTCCAACCACAGTGTGGATGTATAAGTCCAACCACAGTGTGGATGTATAAGTCCAACCACAGTGTGGATGTATAAGTCCAACCACAGTGTGGATGTATAAGTCCAACCACAGTGTGGATGTATAAGTCCAACCACAGTGTGGATGTATAAGTCCAACCACAGTGTGGATGTATAAGTCCAACCACAGTGTGGATGTATAAGTCCAACCACAGTGTGGATGTATAAGTCCAACCACAGTGTGGATGTATAAGTCCAACCACAGTGTGGATGTATAAGTCCAACCACAGTGTGGATGTATAAGTCCAACCACAGTGTGGATGTATAAGTCCAACCACAGTGTGGATGTATAAGTCCAACCACAGTGTGGATGTATAAGTCCAACCACAGTGTGGATGTATAAGTCCAACCACAGTGTGGATGTATAAATCCAACCACAGTGTGGATGTATAAGTCCAACCACAGTGTGGATGTATAAGTCCAACCACAGTGTGGATGTATAAGTCCAACCACAGTGTGGATGTATAAGTCCAACCACAGTGTGGATGTATAAGTCCAACCACAGTGTGGATGTATAGTTCCAACCACAGTGTGGATGTATAAGTCCAACCACAGTGTGGATGTATAAGTCCAACCACAGTGTGGATGTATAAGTCCAACCACAGTGTGGATGTATAAGTCCAACCACAGTGTGGATGTATAAGTCCAACCACAGTGTGGATGTATAAGTCCAACCACAGTGTGGATGTATAGGTCCAACCACAGTGTGGATGTATAAGTCCAACCACAGTGTGGATGTATAAGTCAAACCACAGTGTGGATGTATAAGTCCAACCACAGTGTGGATGTATAAGTCCAACCACAGTGTGGATGTATAAGTCCAACCACAGTGTGGATGTATAAGTCCAACCACAGTGTGGATGTATAGTCCAACCACAGTGTGGATGTATAAGTCCAACCACAGTGTGGATGTATAAGTCCAACCACAGTGTGGATGTATAAGTCCAACCACAGTGTGGATGTATAAGTCCAACCACAGTGTGGATGTATAAGTCCAACCACAGTGTGGATGTATAAGTCCAACCACAGTGTGGATGTATAAGTCCAACCACAGTGTGGATGTATAAGTCCAACCACAGTGTGGATGTATAAGTCCAACCACAGTGTGGATGTATAAGTCCAACCACAGTGTGGATGTATAAGTCCAACCACAGTGTGGATGTATAAGTCCAACCACAGTGTGGATGTATAAGTCCAACCACAGTGTGGATGTATAAGTCCAACCACAGTGTGGATGTATAAGTCCAACCACAGTGTGGATGTATAAGTCCAACCACAGTGTGGATGTATAAGTCCAACCACAGTGTGGATGTATAAGTCCAACCACAGTGTGGATGTATAAGTCCAACCACAGTGTGGATGTATAAGTCCAACCACAGTGTGGATGTATAAGTCCAACCACAGTGTGGATGTATAAGTCCAACCACAGTGTGGATGTATAAGTCCAACCACAGTGTGGATGTATAAGTCCAACCACAGTGTGGATGTATAAGTCCAACCACAGTGTGGATGTATAAGTCCAACCACAGTGTGGATGTATAAGTCCAACCACAGTGTGGATGTATAAGTCCAACCACAGTGTGGATGTATAAGTCCAACCACAGTGTGGATGTATAAGTCCAACCACAGTGTGGATGTATAAGTCCAACCACAGTGTGGATGTATAAGTCCAACCACAGTGTGGATGTATAAGTCCAACCACAGTGTGGATGTATAAGTCCAACCACAGTGTGGATGTATAAGTCCAACCACAGTGTGGATGTATAAGTCCAACCACAGTGTGGATGTATAAGTCCAACCACAGTGTGGATGTATAAGTCCAACCACAGTGTGGATTTATAAGTCCAACCACAGTGTGGATGTATAAGTCCAACCACAGTGTGGATGTATAAGTCCAACCACAGTGTGGATGTATAAGTCCAACCACAGTGTGGATGTATAAGTCCAACCACAGTGTGGATGTATAAGTCCAACCACAGTGTGGATGTATAAGTCCAACCACAGTGTGGATGTAATAAGTCCCAACCACAGTGTGGATGTATAAGTCCAACCACAGTGTGGATGTATAAGTCCAACCACAGTGTGGATGTATAAGTCCAACCACAGTGTGGATGTATAAGTCCAACCACAGTGTGGATGTATAAGTCCACTCACAGTTTGGATGTATAAGTCCAACCACAGTGTGGATGTATAAGTCCAACCACAGTGTGGATGTATAAGTCCAACCACAGTGTGGATGTATAAGTCCAACCACAGTGTGGATGTATAAGTCCAACCACAGTGTGGATGTATAAGTCCAACCACAGTGTGGATGTATAAGTCCAACCACAGTGTGGATGTATAAGTCCAACCACAGTGTGGATGTATAAGTCCAACCACAGTGTGGATGTATAAGTCCAACCACAGTGTGGATGTATAAGTCCAACCACAGTGTGGATGTATAAGTCCAACCACAGTGTGGATGTATAAGTCCAACCACAGTGTGGATGTATAAGTCCAACCACAGTGTGGATGTATAAGTCCAACCACAGTGTGGATGTATAAGTCCAACCACAGTGTGGATGTATAAGTCCAACCACAGTGTGGATGTATAAGTCCAACCACAGTGTGGATGTATAAGTCCAACCACAGTGTGGATGTATAAGTCCAACCACAGTGTGGATGTATAAGTCCAACCACAGTGTGGATGTATAAGTCCAACCACAGTGTGGATGTATAAGTCCAACCACAGTGTGGATGTATAAGTCCAACCACAGTGTGGATGTATAAGTCCAACCACAGTGTGGATGTATAAGTCCAACCACAGTGTGGATGTATAAGTCCAACCACAGTGTGGATGTATAAGTCCAACCACAGTGGGGATGTATAAGTCCAACCACAGTGTGGATGTATAAGTCCAACCACAGTGTGGATGTATAAGTCCAACCACAGTGTGGATGTATAAGTCCAACCACAGTGTGGATGTATAAGTCCAACCACAGTGTGGATGTATAAGTCCAACCACAGTGTGGATGTATAAGTCCAACCACAGTGTGGATGTATAAGTCCAACCACAGTGTGGATGTATAAGTCCAACCACAGTGTGGATGTATAAGTCCAACCACAGTGTGGATGTATAAGTCCAACCACAGTGGGGATTTATTAAGTCCAACCACAGTGTGGATGTATAAGTCCAACCACAGTGTGGATGTATAAGTCCACACCACAGTGTGGATGTATAAGTCCAACCACAGTGTGGATGTATAAGTCCAACCACAGTGTGGATGTATAAGTCCACCCCCAGTGTGGATGTATAAGTCCAACCACAGTGTGGATGTATAAGTCCAACCACAGTGTGGATGTATAAGTCCAACCACAGTGTGGATGTATAAGTCCAACCACAGTGTGGATGTATAAGTCCAACCACAGTGTGGATGTATAAGTCCAACCACAGTGTGGATGTATAAGTCCAACCACAGTGTGGATGTATAAGTCCAACCACAGTGTGGATGTATAAGTCCAACCACAGTGTGGATGTATAAGTCCAACCACAGTGTGGATGTATACTCCAACCACAGTGTGGGATGTATAAGTCCAACCACAGTGGTGGATGTATAAGTCCAACCACAGTGTGGATGTATAAGTCCAACCACAGTGTGGATGTATATCCAACCACAGTGTGGATGTATAAGTCCAACCACAGTGTGGATGTAAAAGTCCAACCACAGTGTGGATGTATAAGTCCAACCACAGTGTGGATGTATAAGTCCAACCACAGTGTGGATGTATAAGTCCAACCACAGTGTGGATGTATAAGTCCAACCACAGTGTGGATGTATAAGTCCAACCACAGTGTGGATGTATAAGTCCAACCACAGTGTGGATGTATAAGTCCAACCACAGTGGTGATGTATAAGTTCCAACCACAGGGGGATGTATACGTAGTCCAACCACAGTGTGGATGTATAAGTCCAACCACAGTGTGGATGTATAAGTCCAACCACAGTGTGGATGTATAAGTCCAACCTCAGTGTGGATGTATAAGTCCAACCACAGTGTGGATGTATAAGTCCAACCACAGTGTGGATGTATAAGTCCAACCACAGTGTGGATGTATAAGTCCAACCACAGTGTGGATGTATAAGTCCAACCACAGTGTGGATGTATAAGTCCAACCACAGTGTGGATGTATAAGTCCAACCACAGTGTGGATGTATAAGTCCAACCACAGTGTGGATGTATAAGTCCAACCACAGTGTGGATGTATAAGTCCAACCACAGTGTTGTGGACTCAGTCCAACCACAGTGTGGATGTATAAGTCCAACCACAGTGTGGATGTATAAGTCCAACCACAGTGTGGATGTATAAGTCCAACCACAGTGTGGATGTATAAGTCCAACCACAGTGTGGATGTATAAGTCCAACCACAGTGTGGATGTATAAGTCCAACCACAGTGTGGATGTATAAGTCCAACCACAGTGTGGATGTATTAGTCCACCACAGTGTGGATGTATAAGTCCAACCACAGTGTGGATGTATAAGTCCAACCACAGTGTGGATGTATAAGGTCCAACCACAGTGTGGATGTATAAGTCCAACCACAGTGTGGATGTATAAGTCCAACCACAGTGTGGATGTATAAGTCCAACCACAGTGTGGATGTATAAGTCCAACCACAGTGTGGATGTATAAGTCCAACCACAGTGTGGATGTATAAGTCCAACCACAGTGTGGATGTATAAGTCCAACCACAGTGTGGATGTATAAGTCCAACCACAGTGTGGATGTATAAGTCCAACCACAGTGTGGATGTATAAGTCCAACCACAGTGTGGATGTATAAGTCCCACCACAGTGTGGATGTATAAGTCCACCCACAGTGTGGATGTATAAGTCCAACCACAGTGTGGATGTATAAGTCCACCCACAGTGTGGATGTATAAGTCCAACCACAGTGTGGATGTATAAGTCCAACCACAGTGTGGATGTATAAGTCCAACCACAGTGTGGATGTATAAGTCCAACCACAGTGTGGATGTATAAGTCCAACCACAGTGTGGATGTATAAGTCCAACCACAGTGTGGA
The DNA here is from genome assembly GCF_036669925.1 of Montipora capricornis. Taxonomy (NCBI): domain Eukaryota; kingdom Metazoa; phylum Cnidaria; class Anthozoa; order Scleractinia; family Acroporidae; genus Montipora; species Montipora capricornis. The sequence continues at coordinate 18,935 of NW_027180090.1, read as the reverse complement.
TGTATAAGTCCAACCACAGTGTGGATGTATAAGTCCAACCACAGTGTGGATGTATAAGTCCAACCACGTGTGGATGTATAAGTCCAACCACAGTGTGGATGTATAAGTCCAACCACAGTGTGGATGTATAAGTCCAACCACAGTGTGGATGTATAAGTCCAACCACAGTGTGGATGTATAAGTCCAACCACAGTGTGGATGTATAAGTCCAACCACAGTGTGGATGTATAAGTCCAACCACAGTGTGGATGTATAATTCCAACCACAGTGTGGATGTATAAGTCCAACCACAGTGTGGAGGTATAAGTCCAACAGCAGTGTGGATGTATAGTCCAACCACAGTGTTGATGTATAAGTCCAACCACAGTGGTGATGTATAAGTCCAACCACAGTGTGGATGTATAAGTCCAACCACAGTGTGGATGTATCAGTCCAACCACAGTGTGGATGTATAAGTCCAACCACAGTGTGGATGTATAAGTCCAACCACAGTGTGGATGTATAAGTCCAACCACAGTGTGGATGTATAAGTCCAACCACAGTGTGGATTTATAAGTCCAACCACAGTGTGGATGTATAAGTCCAACCACAGTGTGGATGGATAAGTCCAACCACAGTGTGGATTATAAGTCCAACCACAGTGTGTATGTATAAGTCCAACCACAGTGTGGATGTATAAGTCCAACCACAGTGTGGATGTATAAGTCCAACCACAGATGTGGAATTTATAAGTCCACCAAACACAGTGTGAAGGATGTATAAGTCCAACCACAGTGGTGGATGTATAAGTCCCAACCACAGTGTGGGATGTACTATCCAACCACAGTGTGGATGTATAAGTCCAACCACAGTGTGGATGTATAAGTCCAACCACAGTAGAGTGGATGTATAAGTCCAAACCACAGTGTGGATGTATAAGTCCAACCACAAGTGTGGTATGTATAAGTCCAACCACAGTGTGTTGTATAAGTTCCCCAACCACAGTGTGGATGATATACGTCCAACCACAGTGTAAGGATAGTATATAGTCCAAACCACCGTGCGTGAGATAGTATTAAGTCCAACCACAGTTTTGGTTTTATAAGGTCCAACCACAGTGTAGGATGTATAAGTCCAACCACATGTGGATGTATAAGTTCCAACCACAGTGTGGATGTATAAGTCCAACCACAGTGTGGATGGTATATAGTCCAACCACAGTGTGGATAGTATAAGTCCAACCACAGTGTGGTGATGTATAAGTCCAACCACAGTGGTGGATGTATAAGTCCAACCACAGTTTGGATAATATAAGTCCAATCCCACAAGTTGTGACGCATGTATAGTCCAACCACAGTGTGGGAAATGTAGAAGTCCAACCACAGTGTGGATGTTATACAGTCCAACCACAGTGTGGATGTATAAGTCACAACCACAGTGTGGAATTGTATAATAGTCCAACCAACAGTGTGGATGTATAAGTCCAACCACAGTGTGGAGGTATAAGTCCAACCACAGTGTGGTGATGTATAATTCCCCCCCCCAACCACAGTGTGGATGTATAAGTCCACCCACGGTGTGGATGTATAAGTCCAACACACAGTGTGGTATGTATAAGTCCAACCACAGTGGGGATGGAAAAAAAATAAGTCCACCCACAGTTGTGTATGTATAAGTCCAACCACAGTGTGGATGTATAAGTCCAACCACAGTGTGGTGATGTATAAGTCCAAACCACAGTGTGTATGTATAAGTCCAACCACAGGGTGGATGTATCAGTCCAACCACAGTGTGGCTTTATAAGTCCAACCACAGTGAGTTAAGGATGTACGAGATTCCACCCACAGTGTGTTCGTATAAGTCCAACCACAGTGTGGATGTATAAGTCCAACCACAGTGTGGATGTATAAGTCCAACCACGGTGTGGATGTATCAGGATCCAACCACAGTGTGACGATGTAGAAGTCCAACCACAGTGTGGATGTATAAGTCCAACCACATTGTGGATAATAAGTCCAACCACAGTGTGTGATAGATATAGTCCATCCACAGTGTGGATGTATAAGTCCAACCACAGTGTGGATTGTATAAGTCCCACCAACAGTAGTGGATGTATAAGTCCAACCCCAGTGTGGATTTATAAGTCCAACCACAGTGTGGATGTATCAGTCCAACCACAGTGTGGATGTATAAGTCCAACCACAGTTTGGATGTATAAGTCCAACCACATTGTGGATGTATAAGTCCAACCACAGTGTGGGATGTTATAAGTCCCAACCAACAGTGTGTGATTTATAAGTCAAAACACAGTGTGTGATGTATAAGTCCAACCACAGTGTGGGATTGTAGAAGTCCAACCACAGTGTGGATGTATAAATTCCAACCACAGTGTGGATGTAATAAGTCCAACCACAGTGTGGATGTATAAGTCCAACCCACAGTGTGGATGTATCAAAGTCCAACCACAGTGTGGATGTATAAGTCCAACCACAGTGTGGATGTATAAGTCCAACACACACATGGTGGATGTATAAGTCCCAACCCACAGTTGTCTAATATTGTATAATCCCAACCACAGTTTGGATGTTCTACGTCCAACCACAGTGTGGATGTATAAAGTCCCACCACAGTGTGGATGTATACGTCCAACCACAGTGTGGTATGTATAAGTCCAACAACACAACACCACAACACGTGTGGATGTATAAGTCCAACCACAGTGGTGGATTGATATAAGTCCAACCACAGTGTGGATGTATACCCAACCACAATGTGTAGGATGATTAAGTCCAACCACAGTGTGGACATGTATAAGTCCAACCACAGTGTGGATGTATAAGTCCTAACCACCGTGTGGAGGTAAATAAGTCCAACCACAGTGTGGATGTATAAGTCCAACCACAGGGTTGGATGTATAACGTCCAACCACAGTGTGGATGTATAAGTCCAACCACAGTGTTATGTATAGATCCCAACCACAGTGTGGATGTATAAGTCCCACCCACAGTGTGGGATGTATAAGTCCAACCACAGTGTGGATGTATAAGTCCAACCACCGTGTGGATGTATAATTCCAACCACAGTGTGGATGGTATAAGTCCAACCACCGTGTGGATGTATAAGTCCAACCACAGTGTGGATGTATAAGATCACACCACAGTGTGGATGTATAAGTCCAACCACAGTGTGGATGCTTATAAGTCACCAACCACAGTGTGGATTTATAAGTCCAACCACAGTGTGGATGTATAAGTCACAACCACCGTGTGGATGTATCAGTCCAACCACAGTGTGGATGTATAAGTCCAACCCCAGTCTGTATCTATAAGTCCAACCACAGTGTGGATGTATAAGTCCAACAACAGTGTGGATGTATAAAGTCAAACCACAGTGTGTATGTATACGTCCAACCACAGTGTGGATGTATAAGTCCAACCACAGTGTGGATGTATAAGTCCAACCACAGTGTGGATGTATAAGTCCAACCACAGTGTGGATGTATAAGTCCAACCACAGTGTGGATGTATAAGTCCAACCACAGTGTGGATGTATAAGTCCAACCACAGTGTGGATGTATAAGTCCAACCACAGTGTGGATGTATAAGTCCAACCACAGTGTGGATGTATAAGTCCAACCACAGTGTGGATGTATAAGTCCAACCACAGTGTGGATGTATAAGTCCAACCACAGTGTGGATGTATAAGTCCAACCACAGTGTGGATGTATAAGTCCAACCACAGTGTGGATGTATAAGTCCAACCACAGTGTGGATGTATAAGTCCAACCACAGTGTGGATGTATAAGTCCAACCACAGTGTGGATGTATAAGTCCAACCACAGTGTGGATGTATAAGTCCAACCACAGTGTGGATGTATAAGTCCAACCACAGTGTGGATGTATAAGTCCAACCACAGTGTGGATGTATAAGTCCAACCACAGTGTGGATGTATAAGTCCAACCACAGTGTGGATGTATAAGTCCAACCACAGTGTGGATGTATAAGTCCAACCACAGTGTGGATGTATAAGTCCAACCACAGTGTGGATGTATAAGTCCAACCACAGTGTGGATGTATAAGTCCAACCACAGTGTGGATGTATAAGTCCAACCACAGTGTGGATGTATAAGTCCAACCACAGTGTGGATGTATAAGTCCAACCACAGTGTGGATGTATAAGTCCAACCACAGTGTGGATGTATAAGTCCAACCACAGTGTGGATGTATAAGTCCAACCACAGTGTGGATGTATAAGTCCAACCACAGTGTGGATGTATAAGTCCAACCACAGTGTGGATGTATAAGTCCAACCACAGTGTGGATGTATAAGTCCAACCACAGTGTGGATGTATAAGTCCAACCACAGTGTGGATGTATAAGTCCAACCACAGTGTGGATGTATAAGTCCAACCACAGTGTGGATGTATAAGTCCAACCACAGTGTGGATGTATAAGTCCAACCACAGTGTGGATGTATAAGTCCAACCACAGTGTGGATGTATAAGTCCAACCACAGTGTGGATGTATAAGTCCAACCACAGTGTGGATGTATAAGTCCAACCACAGTGTGGATGTATAAGTCCAACCACAGTGTGGATGTATAAGTCCAACCACAGTGTGGATGTATAAGTCCAACCACAGTGTGGATGTATAAGTCCAACCACAGTGTGGATGTATAAGTCCAACCACAGTGTGGATGTATAAGTCCAACCACAGTGTGGATGTATAAGTCCAACCACAGTGTGGATGTATAAGTCCAACCACAGTGTGGATGTATAAGTCCAACCACAGTGTGGATGTATAAGTCCAACCACAGTGTGGATGTATAAGTCCAACCACAGTGTGGATGTATAAGTCCAACCACAGTGTGGATGTATAAGTCCAACCACAGTGTGGATGTATAAGTCCAACCACAGTGTGGATGTATAAGTCCAACCACAGTGTGGATGTATAAGTCCAACCACAGTGTGGATGTATAAGTCCAACCACAGTGTGGATGTATAAGTCCAACCACAGTGTGGATGTATAAGTCCAACCACAGTGTGGATGTATAAGTCCAACCACAGTGTGGATGTATAAGTCCAACCACAGTGTGGATGTATAAGTCCAACCACAGTGTGGATGTATAAGTCCAACCACAGTGTGGATGTATAAGTCCAACCACAGTGTGGATGTATAAGTCCAACCACAGTGTGGATGTATAAGTCCAACCACAGTGTGGATGTATAAGTCCAACCACAGTGTGGATGTATAAGTCCAACCACAGTGTGGATGTATAAGTCCAACCACAGTGTGGATGTATAAGTCCAACCACAGTGTGGATGTATAAGTCCAACCACAGTGTGGATGTATAAGTCCAACCACAGTGTGGATGTATAAGTCCAACCACAGTGTGGATGTATAAGTCCAACCACAGTGTGGATGTATAAGTCCAACCACAGTGTGGATGTATAAGTCCAACCACAGTGTGGATGTATAAGTCCAACCACAGTGTGGATGTATAAGTCCAACCACAGTGTGGATGTATAAGTCCAACCACAGTGTGGATGTATAAGTCCAACCACAGTGTGGATGTATAAGTCCAACCACAGTGTGGATGTATAAGTCCAACCACAGTGTGGATGTATAAGTCCAACCACAGTGTGGATGTATAAGTCCAACCACAGTGTGGATGTATAAGTCCAACCACAGTGTGGATGTATAAGTCCAACCACAGTGTGGATGTATAAGTCCAACCACAGTGTGGATGTATAAGTCCAACCACAGTGTGGATGTATAAGTCCAACCACAGTGTGGATGTATAAGTCCAACCACAGTGTGGATGTATAAGTCCAACCACAGTGTGGATGTATAAGTCCAACCACAGTGTGGATGTATAAGTCCAACCACAGTGTGGATGTATAAGTCCAACCACAGTGTGGATGTATAAGTCCAACCACAGTGTGGATGTATAAGTCCAACCACAGTGTGGATGTATAAGTCCAACCACAGTGTGGATGTATAAGTCCAACCACAGTGTGGATGTATAAGTCCAACCACAGTGTGGATGTATAAGTCCAACCACAGTGTGGATGTATAAGTCCAACCACAGTGTGGATGTATAAGTCCAACCACAGTGTGGATGTATAAGTCCAACCACAGTGTGGATGTATAAGTCCAACCACAGTGTGGATGTATAAGTCCAACCACAGTGTGGATGTATAAGTCCAACCACAGTGTGGATGTATAAGTCCAACCACAGTGTGGATGTATAAGTCCAACCACAGTGTGGATGTATAAGTCCAACCACAGTGTGGATGTATAAGTCCAACCACAGTGTGGATGTATAAGTCCAACCACAGTGTGGATGTATAAGTCCAACCACAGTGTGGATGTATAAGTCCAACCACAGTGTGGATGTATAAGTCCAACCACAGTGTGGATGTATAAGTCCAACCACAGTGTGGATGTATAAGTCCAACCACAGTGTGGATGTATAAGTCCAACCACAGTGTGGATGTATAAGTCCAACCACAGTGTGGATGTATAAGTCCAACCACAGTGTGGATGTATAAGTCCAACCACAGTGTGGATGTATAAGTCCAACCACAGTGTGGATGTATAAGTCCAACCACAGTGTGGATGTATAAGTCCAACCACAGTGTGGATGTATAAGTCCAACCACAGTGTGGATGTATAAGTCCAACCACAGTGTGGATGTATAAGTCCAACCACAGTGTGGATGTATAAGTCCAACCACAGTGTGGATGTATAAGTCCAACCACAGTGTGGATGTATAAGTCCAACCACAGTGTGGATGTATAAGTCCAACCACAGTGTGGATGTATAAGTCCAACCACAGTGTGGATGTATAAGTCCAACCACAGTGTGGATGTATAAGTCCAACCACAGTGTGGATGTATAAGTCCAACCACAGTGTGGATGTATAAGTCCAACCACAGTGTGGATGTATAAGTCCAACCACAGTGTGGATGTATAAGTCCAACCACAGTGTGGATGTATAAGTCCAACCACAGTGTGGATGTATAAGTCCAACCACAGTGTGGATGTATAAGTCCAACCACAGTGTGGATGTATAAGTCCAACCACAGTGTGGATGTATAAGTCCAACCACAGTGTGGATGTATAAGTCCAACCACAGTGTGGATGTATAAGTCCAACCACAGTGTGGATGTATAAGTCCAACCACAGTGTGGATGTATAAGTCCAACCACAGTGTGGATGTATAAGTCCAACCACAGTGTGGATGTATAAGTCCAACCACAGTGTGGATGTATAAGTCCAACCACAGTGTGGATGTATAAGTCCAACCACAGTGTGGATGTATAAGTCCAACCACAGTGTGGATGTATAAGTCCAACCACAGTGTGGATGTATAAGTCCAACCACAGTGTGGATGTATAAGTCCAACCACAGTGTGGATGTATAAGTCCAACCACAGTGTGGATGTATAAGTCCAACCACAGTGTGGATGTATAAGTCCAACCACAGTGTGGATGTATAAGTCCAACCACAGTGTGGATGTATAAGTCCAACCACAGTGTGGATGTATAAGTCCAACCACAGTGTGGATGTATAAGTCCAACCACAGTGTGGATGTATAAGTCCAACCACAGTGTGGATGTATAAGTCCAACCACAGTGTGGATGTATAAGTCCAACCACAGTGTGGATGTATAAGTCCAACCACAGTGTGGATGTATAAGTCCAACCACAGTGTGGATGTATAAGTCCAACCACAGTGTGGATGTATAAGTCCAACCACAGTGTGGATGTATAAGTCCAACCACAGTGTGGATGTATAAGTCCAACCACAGTGTGGATGTATAAGTCCAACCACAGTGTGGATGTATAAGTCCAACCACAGTGTGGATGTATAAGTCCAACCACAGTGTGGATGTATAAGTCCAACCACAGTGTGGATGTATAAGTCCAACCACAGTGTGGATGTATAAGTCCAACCACAGTGTGGATGTATAAGTCCAACCACAGTGTGGATGTATAAGTCCAACCACAGTGTGGATGTATAAGTCCAACCACAGTGTGGATGTATAAGTCCAACCACAGTGTGGATGTATAAGTCCAACCACAGTGTGGATGTATAAGTCCAACCACAGTGTGGATGTATAAGTCCAACCACAGTGTGGATGTATAAGTCCAACCACAGTGTGGATGTATAAGTCCAACCACAGTGTGGATGTATAAGTCCAACCACAGTGTGGATGTATAAGTCCAACCACAGTGTGGATGTATAAGTCCAACCACAGTGTGGATGTATAAGTCCAACCACAGTGTGGATGTATAAGTCCAACCACAGTGTGGATGTATAAGTCCAACCACAGTGTGGATGTATAAGTCCAACCACAGTGTGGATGTATAAGTCCAACCACAGTGTGGATGTATAAGTCCAACCACAGTGTGGATGTATAAGTCCAACCACAGTGTGGATGTATAAGTCCAACCACAGTGTGGATGTATAAGTCCAACCACAGTGTGGATGTATAAGTCCAACCACAGTGTGGATGTATAAGTCCAACCACAGTGTGGATGTATAAGTCCAACCACAGTGTGGATGTATAAGTCCAACCACAGTGTGGATGTATAAGTCCAACCACAGTGTGGATGTATAAGTCCAACCACAGTGTGGATGTATAAGTCCAACCACAGTGTGGATGTATAAGTCCAACCACAGTGTGGATGTATAAGTCCAACCACAGTGTGGATGTATAAGTCCAACCACAGTGTGGATGTATAAGTCCAACCACAGTGTGGATGTATAAGTCCAACCACAGTGTGGATGTATAAGTCCAACCACAGTGTGGATGTATAAGTCCAACCACAGTGTGGATGTATAAGTCCAACCACAGTGTGGATGTATAAGTCCAACCACAGTGTGGATGTATAAGTCCAACCACAGTGTGGATGTATAAGTCCAACCACAGTGTGGATGTATAAGTCCAACCACAGTGTGGATGTATAAGTCCAACCACAGTGTGGATGTATAAGTCCAACCACAGTGTGGATGTATAAGTCCAACCACAGTGTGGATGTATAAGTCCAACCACAGTGTGGATGTATAAGTCCAACCACAGTGTGGATGTATAAGTCCAACCACAGTGTGGATGTATAAGTCCAACCACAGTGTGGATGTATAAGTCCAACCACAGTGTGGATGTATAAGTCCAACCACAGTGTGGATGTATAAGTCCAACCACAGTGTGGATGTATAAGTCCAACCACAGTGTGGATGTATAAGTCCAACCACAGTGTGGATGTATAAGTCCAACCACAGTGTGGATGTATAAGTCCAACCACAGTGTGGATGTATAAGTCCAACCACAGTGTGGATGTATAAGTCCAACCACAGTGTGGATGTATAAGTCCAACCACAGTGTGGATGTATAAGTCCAACCACAGTGTGGATGTATAAGTCCAACCACAGTGTGGATGTATAAGTCCAACCACAGTGTGGATGTATAAGTCCAACCACAGTGTGGATGTATAAGTCCAACCACAGTGTGGATGTATAAGTCCAACCACAGTGTGGATGTATAAGTCCAACCACAGTGTGGATGTATAAGTCCAACCACAGTGTGGATGTATAAGTCCAACCACAGTGTGGATGTATAAGTCCAACCACAGTGTGGATGTATAAGTCCAACCACAGTGTGGATGTATAAGTCCAACCACAGTGTGGATGTATAAGTCCAACCACAGTGTGGATGTATAAGTCCAACCACAGTGTGGATGTATAAGTCCAACCACAGTGTGGATGTATAAGTCCAACCACAGTGTGGATGTATAAGTCCAACCACAGTGTGGATGTATAAGTCCAACCACAGTGTGGATGTATAAGTCCAACCACAGTGTGGATGTATAAGTCCAACCACAGTGTGGATGTATAAGTCCAACCACAGTGTGGATGTATAAGTCCAACCACAGTGTGGATGTATAAGTCCAACCACAGTGTGGATGTATAAGTCCAACCACAGTGTGGATGTATAAGTCCAACCACAGTGTGGATGTATAAGTCCAACCACAGTGTGGATGTATAAGTCCAACCACAGTGTGGATGTATAAGTCCAACCACAGTGTGGATGTATAAGTCCAACCACAGTGTGGATGTATAAGTCCAACCACAGTGTGGATGTATAAGTCCAACCACAGTGTGGATGTATAAGTCCAACCACAGTGTGGATGTATAAGTCCAACCACAGTGTGGATGTATAAGTCCAACCACAGTGTGGATGTATAAGTCCAACCACAGTGTGGATGTATAAGTCCAACCACAGTGTGGATGTATAAGTCCAACCACAGTGTGGATGTATAAGTCCAACCACAGTGTGGATGTATAAGTCCAACCACAGTGTGGATGTATAAGTCCAACCACAGTGTGGATGTATAAGTCCAACCACAGTGTGGATGTATAAGTCCAACCACAGTGTGGATGTATAAGTCCAACCACAGTGTGGATGTATAAGTCCAACCACAGTGTGGATGTATAAGTCCAACCACAGTGTGGATGTATAAGTCCAACCACAGTGTGGATGTATAAGTCCAACCACAGTGTGGATGTATAAGTCCAACCACAGTGTGGATGTATAAGTCCAACCACAGTGTGGATGTATAAGTCCAACCACAGTGTGGATGTATAAGTCCAACCACAGTGTGGATGTATAAGTCCAACCACAGTGTGGATGTATAAGTCCAACCACAGTGTGGATGTATAAGTCCAACCACAGTGTGGATGTATAAGTCCAACCACAGTGTGGATGTATAAGTCCAACCACAGTGTGGATGTATAAGTCCAACCACAGTGTGGATGTATAAGTCCAACCACAGTGTGGATGTATAAGTCCAACCACAGTGTGGATGTATAAGTCCAACCACAGTGTGGATGTATAAGTCCAACCACAGTGTGGATGTATAAGTCCAACCACAGTGTGGATGTATAAGTCCAACCACAGTGTGGATGTATAAGTCCAACCACAGTGTGGATGTATAAGTCCAACCACAGTGTGGATGTATAAGTCCAACCACAGTGTGGATGTATAAGTCCAACCACAGTGTGGATGTATAAGTCCAACCACAGTGTGGATGTATAAGTCCAACCACAGTGTGGATGTATAAGTCCAACCACAGTGTGGATGTATAAGTCCAACCACAGTGTGGATGTATAAGTCCAACCACAGTGTGGATGTATAAGTCCAACCACAGTGTGGATGTATAAGTCCAACCACAGTGTGGATGTATAAGTCCAACCACAGTGTGGATGTATAAGTCCAACCACAGTGTGGATGTATAAGTCCAACCACAGTGTGGATGTATAAGTCCAACCACAGTGTGGATGTATAAGTCCAACCACAGTGTGGATGTATAAGTCCAACCACAGTGTGGATGTATAAGTCCAACCACAGTGTGGATGTATAAGTCCAACCACAGTGTGGATGTATAAGTCCAACCACAGTGTGGATGTATAAGTCCAACCACAGTGTGGATGTATAAGTCCAACCACAGTGTGGATGTATAAGTCCAACCACAGTGTGGATGTATAAGTCCAACCACAGTGTGGATGTATAAGTCCAACCACAGTGTGGATGTATAAGTCCAACCACAGTGTGGATGTATAAGTCCAACCACAGTGTGGATGTATAAGTCCAACCACAGTGTGTGTGGTGGTGGAGTGGATGTATAAGTCCAGCCACAGTGTGGATGTATAAGTCCAACCACAGTGTGGATGTATAAGTCCAACCACAGTGTGGATGTATAAGTCCAACCACAGTGTGGATGTATAAGTCCAACCACAGTGTGGATGTATAAGTCCAACCACAGTGTGGATGTATAAGTCCAACCACAGTGTGGATGTATAAGTCCAACCACAGTGTGGATGTATAAGTCCAACCACAGTGTGGATGTATAAGTCCAACCACAGTGTGGATGTATAAGTCCAACCACAGTGTGGATGTATAAGTCCAACCACAGTGTGGATGTATAAGTCCAACCACAGTGTGGATGTATAAGTCCAACCACAGTGTGGATGTATAAGTCCAACCACAGTGTGGATGTATAAGTCCAACCACAGTGTGGATGTATAAGTCCAACCACAGTGTGGATGTATAAGTCCAACCACAGTGTGGATGTATAAGTCCAACCACAGTGTGGATGTATAAGTCCAACCACAGTGTGGATGTATAAGTCCAACCACAGTGTGGATGTATAAGTCCAACCACAGTGTGGATGTATAAGTCCAACCACAGTGTGGATGTATAAGTCCAACCACAGTGTGGATGTATAAGTCCAACCACAGTGTGGATGTATAAGTCCAACCACAGTGTGGATGTATAAGTCCAACCACAGTGTGGATGTATAAGTCCAACCACAGTGTGGATGTATAAGTCCAACCACAGTGTGGATGTATAAGTCCAACCACAGTGTGGATGTATAAGTCCAACCACAGTGTGGATGTATAAGTCCAACCACAGTGTGGATGTATAAGTCCAACCACAGTGTGGATGTATAAGTCCAACCACAGTGTGGATGTATAAGTCCAACCACAGTGTGGATGTATAAGTCCAACCACAGTGTGGATGTATAAGTCCAACCACAGTGTGGATGTATAAGTCCAACCACAGTGTGGATGTATAAGTCCAACCACAGTGTGGATGTATAAGTCCAACCACAGTGTGGATGTATAAGTCCAACCACAGTGTGGATGTATAAGTCCAACCACAGTGTGGATGTATAAGTCCAACCACAGTGTGGATGTATAAGTCCAACCACAGTGTGGATGTATAAGTCCAACCACAGTGTGGATGTATAAGTCCAACCACAGTGTGGATGTATAAGTCCAACCACAGTGTGGATGTATAAGTCCAACCACAGTGTGGATGTATAAGTCCAACCACAGTGTGGATGTATAAGTCCAACCACAGTGTGGATGTATAAGTCCAACCACAGTGTGGATGTATAAGTCCAACCACAGTGTGGATGTATAAGTCCAACCACAGTGTGGATGTATAAGTCCAACCACAGTGTGGATGTATAAGTCCAACCACAGTGTGGATGTATAAGTCCAACCACAGTGTGGATGTATAAGTCCAACCACAGTGTGGATGTATAAGTCCAACCACAGTGTGGATGTATAAGTCCAACCACAGTGTGGATGTATAAGTCCAACCACAGTGTGGATGTATAAGTCCAACCACAGTGTGGATGTATAAGTCCAACCACAGTGTGGATGTATAAGTCCAACCACAGTGTGGATGTATAAGTCCAACCACAGTGTGGATGTATAAGTCCAACCACAGTGTGGATGTATAAGTCCAACCACAGTGTGGATGTATAAGTCCAACCACAGTGTGGATGTATAAGTCCAACCACAGTGTGGATGTATAAGTCCAACCACAGTGTGGATGTATAAGTCCAACCACAGTGTGGATGTATAAGTCCAACCACAGTGTGGATGTATAAGTCCAACCACAGTGTGGATGGATAAGTCCAACCACAGGGTGGATGGATAAGTCCAACCACAGTGTGGATGTATATGTCCCACCACAGTGGTGGATGTATAGAGTCCAACCACAGTGTGGATGTATAAGTCCAACCACAGTGTGGATGTGAAGTTCCAACCACAGTGTGGATGTATAAGTCCAACCACAGTGTGGATGTATAAGTCCAACCACATTGTGGATGTATAAGTCCAACCACATTGTTGATGTGAGTCCCACCACAGTGTGGAAGTATAAGTCCAACCACAGTGTGGATTGATAATTCCCTCCACAGTGTTGATGTATAAGTCCTTCCTAAGTGTGGATTTATAAGTCGAAACACAGTGTTGATGTATAAGTCCAACCACAGTGTGGATGTAGAAGTCCCCAACCACATTGTGGATGTATAAGTCCAACCACAGTGTGGATGTATAAGTCCAACCACAGTGTTTATGTATAATTCCAACCACAGTGTGGATGTATTAGTCCAACCACAATTGGTTGATGTCTAAGTCCAACCTCAGTTTTGATGTATAAGTCCAACCACAGTGTGGATGTATAAGTCCAACCACAGTGTGGATGTATAAGTCCAAACCAAAAACAGTGTGGATGTATAAGTCCAACCACAGTGTGGATGTATCAGTCCAACCAAAACAGTGTGGATGTATAGAGTCCAACCACAGTGTGTATTGTATAATCCAACCACAGTGTGGATGTATAAGCTTCCAACCACAGTGTGGATTTATAAGTCCAACCACAGTGTGGATGTATAAGTGGTGGCCCAACCACAGTGTGGATGTATAAGTCCAACCACAGTGTGGAGTATAAGTCCAACCACAGTGTGGATGTATAAGTCCGAACCACAGTGTGGATGTATAAGTCCCACCACATTGTGGAATGTATAAGTCCAACCACAGTGTGTGATGTATACAGTCCAACCACAGTGTGGATGTATACAGTCCAAGCCACAGTGTGGATCAAAGGTTTATGTAAAGTATAAGTCCAACCACAGTGTGGATGTATAGACGTCCCAACCACAGTGTGGATGTATATAGTCCACCACACAGTGTGGATGTAGAGTCCAACCCACAGTGTTGATGTATAAGTCCAACACCACAGTGTGGATGCTATAAGGTCCAACCACAGTGTGGATGTAATAAGTCCAACCACAGTGTGGATGTATAAGTCCAACCACAGTGTGGATGTATACGTCCACACCACAGTGTGGATTGTTGGCCGCGGGGGAGCGCGATAAGCTCGCAACCACAGTGTGGGATGTATAAGTCCAACCACAGTGTCGGAGGGCTAAATAAAATAAAGAAGTACAACCCACTACTACCTATAGTCAACCCCGTGTGGATGTATAAGTCCAGCCACAGTGTGGATGTATAAGTCCAACCACAGTGTGGATGTATAAGTCCAACCACAGTGTGGATGTATAAGTCCAACCACAGTGTGGATGTATAAGTCCAACCACAGTGTGGATGTATAAGTACAACCACAGTGTGGATGTATAAGTCCAACCACAGTGTGGATGTATAAGTCCAACCACAGTGTGGATGTATAAGTCCAACCACAGTGTGGATGTATAAGTCCAACCACAGTGTGGATGTATAAGTCCAACCACAGTGTGGATGTATAAGTCCAACCACAGTGTGGATGTATAAGTCCAACCACAGTGTGTATGTATAAGTCCAACCACAGTGTGGATGTATAAGTCCAACCACAGTGTGGATGTATAAGTCCAACCACAGTGTGGATGTATAAGTCCAACCACAGTGTGGATGTATAAGTCCAACCACAGTGTGGATGTATAAGTCCAACCACAGTGTGGATGTATAAGTCCAACCACAGTGTGGAGGTATAAGTCCAACCACAGTGTGGATGTATAAGTCCAACCACAGTGTGGATGTATAAGTCCAACCACAGTGTGGATGTATAAGTCCAACCACAGTGTGGATGTATAGGTCCAACCACATTGTGGATGTAGAAGTCCAACCACAGTGTGGATGTAGACGTCCAACCACAGTGTGGATGTATCAGTCCAACCACAGTGTGGATGTATAAGTCCAACCACAGTGTGGATGTATAAGTCCAACCACAGTGTGGATGTCTAAGTCCAACCACAGTGTGGATGTTTAAGTCCAACCACAGTGTGGATGTATAAGTCCAACCACAGTGTGGATGTATAAGTCCAACCACAGTGTGGATGTATAAGTCCCACCACAGTGTGGATGTATAAGTCCAACCACAGTGTGGATGTATAAGTCCAACCACAGTGTGGATGTATAAGTCCAACCACAGTGTGGATGTATAAGTCCAACCACAGGGTGGATGTATAAGTCCAACCACAGTGTGGATGTATAAGTCCAACCACAGTGTGGATGTATAAGTCCAACCACAGTGTGGATGTATAAGTCCCACCACAGTGTGGATGTATAAGTCCAACCACAGTGTGGATGTATAAGTCCAACCACAGTGTGGATGTATAAGTCCAACCACAGTGTGGATGTATAAGTCCAACCACAGTGTGGATTTATAAGTCCAACCACAGTGTGGTTGTATAAGTCCAACCACAGTGTGGATGTATAAGTCCAACCACAGTGTGGATGTATAATTCCAACCACAGTGTGGATGTATAAGTCCAACCACAGTGTGGATGTATAAGTCCAACCACAGTGTGGATGTATAAGTCCAACCACAGTGTGGATGTATAAGTCCAACCACAGTGTGGATGTATAAGTCCAACCACAGTGTGGATGTATAAGTCCAACCACAGTGTGGATGTATAAGTCCAACCACAGTGTGGATGTATAAGTCCAACCACAGTGTGGATGTATCAGTCCAACCACAGTGTGGATGTATAAGTCCAACCACAGTGTGGATGTATAAGTCCAACCACAGTGTGGATGTATAAGTCCAACCACAGTGTGGATGTATAAGTCCAACCACAGTGTGGATGTATAAGTCCAACCACAGTGTGGATGTATAAGTCCAACCACAGTGTGGATGTATAAGTCCAACCACAGTGTGGATGTATAAGTCCAACCACAGTGTGGATGTATAAGTCCAACCACAGTGTGGATGTATACGTCCAACCACAGTGTGGATGTATAAGTCCAACCACAGTGTGGATGTATAAGTCCAACCACAGTGTGGATGTATAAGTCCAACCACAGTGTGGATGTATAAGTCCAACCACAGTGTGGATGTATAAGTCCAACCACAGTGTGGATGTATAAGTCCAACCACAGTGTGGATGTATAAGTCCAACCACAGTGTGGATGTATACGTCCAACCACAGTGTGGATGTATAAGTCCAACCACAGTGTGGATGTATAAGTCCAACCACAGGGTGGATGTATAAGTCCAACCACAGTGTGGATGTATAAGTCCAACCACAGTGTGGATGTATAAGTCCAACCACAGTGTGGATGTATAAGTCCAACCACAGTGTGGATGTATAAGTCCAACCACAGTGGGGATGTATAAGTCCAACCACAGTGTGGATGTATAAGTCCAACCACAGTGTGGATGTATAAGTCCAACCACAGTGTGGATGTATAAGTCCAACCACAGTGTGGATGTATAAGTCCAACCACAGTGTGGATGTATAAGTCCAACCACAGTGTGGATGTATAAGTCCAACCACAGTGTGGATGTATAAGTCCAACCACAGTGTGGAGGTATAAGTCCAACCACAGTGTGGATGTATAAGTCCAACCACAGTGTGGATGTATAAGTCCAACCACAGTGTGGATGTATAAGTCCAACCACAGTGTGGATGTATAAGTCCAACCACAGTGTGGATGTATAAGGCCAACCACAGTGTGGATGTATAAGTCCAACCACAGTGTGGATGTATAAGTCCAACCACAGTGTGGATGTATAAGTCCAACCACAGTGTGGATGTATAAGTCCAACCACAGTGTGGATGTATAAGTCCAACCACAGTGTGGATGTATAAGTCCAACCACAGTGTGGATGTATAAGTCCAACCACAGTGTGGATGTATAAGTCCAACCACAGTGTGGATGTATAAGTCCAACCACAGTGTGGATGTATAAGTCCCACCACAGTGTGGATGTATAAGTCCAACCACAGTGTGGATGTATAAGTCCAACCACAGTGTGGATGTATAAGTCCAACCACAGTGTGGATGTATAAGTCCAACCACAGTGTGGATGTATAAGTCCAACCACAGTGTTGATGTATAAGTCCAACCACAGTGTGGATGTATAAGTCCAACCACAGTGTGGATGTATAAGTCCAAACCACAGTGTGGATGTATAAGTCCAACCACAGTGTGGATGTATAAGTCCAACCACAGTGTGGATGTATAAGTCCAACCACAGTGTGGATGTATAAGTCCAACCACAGTGTGGATGTATAAGTCCAACCACAGTGTGGATGTATAAGTCCAACCACAGTGTGGATGTATAAGTCCAACCACAGTGTGGATGTATAAGTCCAACCACAGTGTGGATGTATAAGTCCAACCACAGTGTGGATGTATAAGTCCAACCCCAGTGAGGATGTATAAGTCCAACCACCGTGTGGATGTATAAGTCCAACCACAGTGTGGATGTATAAGTCCAACCACAGTGTGGATGTATAAGTCCAACCACAGTGTGGATGTATAAGTCCAACCACAGTGTGGATGTATAAGTCCAACCACAGTGTGGATGTATAAGTCCAACCACAGTGTGGATGTATAAGTCCAACCACAGTGTGGATGTATAAGTCCAACCACAGTGTGGATGTATAAGTCCAACCACAGTGTGGATGGATAAGTCCAACCACAGTGTGGATGTATAAGTCCAACCACAGTGTGGATGTATAAGTCCAACCACAGTGTGGATGTATAAGTCCAACCACAGTGTGGATGTATAAGTCCAACCACAGTGTGGATGTATAAGTCCAAACCACAGTGTGGATGTATAAGTCCAACCACAGTGTGGATGTATAAGTCCAACCACAGTGTGGATGTATAAGTCCAACCACAGTGTGGATGTATAAGTCCAACCACAGTGTGGATGTATAAGTCCAACCACAGTGTGGATGTATAGTCCAACCACAGTGTGGATGTATAAGTCCAACCACAGTGTGGATGTATAAGTCCAACCACAGTGTGGATGTATAAGTCCAACCACAGTGTGGATGTATAAGTCCAACCACAGTGGTGGATGTAATAAGTCCAACCACAGTGTGGATGTATAAGTCCAACCACAGTGTGGATGTATAAGTCCAACCACAGTGTGGATGTATAAGTCCAACCACAGTGTGGATGTATAAGTCCAACCACAGTGTGGATGTATAATCCCACCACAGTGTGGATGTATAAGTCCAAACACAGTGTGGATGTATAAGTCCAACCACAGTGTGATGTATAAGTCCAACCACAGTGTGGATGTAGAGTCCAACCACAGTGTGGATGTACTAAGTCCAACCCACAGTGTGGATGTATAAG
>NW_027180089.1:0-14391 GCF_036669925.1 Montipora capricornis | reverse complement strand
TGCTTGACGTCGGCTGGCGTCCAGATTGCCCGCCGTTTCAAAAGTGCACGACCGGATCAACGTGTGAGTCGAAAGTTCAAGTTGTTGTTGCCCTAGGGCGTGGCATGAAGGTTTTGGACCAAGGGGACACTGGGACACGTTCTCCTCCAAGCAGAAAACGTATTTGAGTTGGGGAGGTATAACAATTGAGCATTATTCACTCCCTACGGAGTGAATAATGCTTGATCCAAACAAAACAAAATGGCCGGCGTAAAATCGCCAGCATTTCTGAATCGGAAATCTGGAGAATATCAAAATGATGCTGGTGCTTTAGAAGGGCAAAGAAAGCCCAAAAATTTGACCTGAAAGTTTTTCAGGGGAGGGGAAGAGTTCATACTTTTGCCAACTAGTGTTGACTTCGTTTTTCAAGATAAATTATTGCCGAAAATTAAACAATATTCACGCAAAACAAAAATTTGCTTCAACCCCCCGTCGGAGTAATTCTCCCTTGTAGGGCTGGTGTACCCAATGCAAAACAAAGTTGTTACTGAAATCGAGGAATTAAAAAATGTTCCAGAAAGTTTTAAACGGACTGCAAGGAAAAAAAGACGGGTCATTTTTACAACAAACTAACGCTCACCTCCATCACAGCGCACCTGCCATTTCATGTTGGATCCTTTCCCAAATGCACTTTCACTTTCCATTTCAAATTACCCTCAAACCTTTGATCGAACGTTTGAAAGTGTTTTAACAAGCAGACTTGCGATTTAGCTTCCTGATTTTAAACGGGTTTTTACATGACCATTTTGCTGTTTGGTGACGAGGATTTTAACGAAGGTTATTTTGATTTTTGCCAGGTTTGAAAGCTTCTGTAAACACTTTCGCGCGTTGCTTTGTGCCGCTTTGCAACGTTTTGCACACATGAATTGAGATGTCAATTAAGGGACGGTGCCTACTATTGTTATTGCGCATACGTTCCTGCGCATCTCGAGCTACTCGGATATCCTAATCGGTGAATGCTTACTAAGGAAGGGATCTTTTGCGCGGTTAAAAACTATCAGGATAAAATACATCTTTAGTAAGTACTCTTGGTATCCAAAAAGAAAAAGTTGGGGGTAACCATGCATTTTTGCATCTTAGTCATCAATTAATCTTTGAAAAATTTGTGGTTACCCTCAATTTTTTCTTGTTGGATTTCAATAAACACTTGTCAAGAGCAAAAACATTTCCCGCATAATCACAAAACCCGAGGCAACTAATTATCTTTAATTAGTAAGCACCGTCCTTAACTCGACTTTGGGATGGTTTTCTTTTGCAAATGTTGTTGAGATCACTGTGAGTGAGTATATATTAAAACAATTATTCTTTTCAATCTCGGGGAATAGTGGCAGAATGTAAAACTGTCAAATGTCAAATGGCAAAGCGGAAAGAGTTTCCTTTGCTTAAGGTTTTTAGTATCCTATCCGTTAGTAGCTTTCTTTGGCCACTTCTAACGTCGTTTTCTACGCCAAGTTTTGCGATATTAAGTAAACACAGGCGCCTCCATACGAAGCTCTGTGTTGTGTTTTGAATTTAGAGTGCTTCCTTTTGGTGAGTTTTAGTCGCGTACAAAATCAGAAGGCGGGGTTAAAAGCAATAAGCACGAACGTGGTACCTACGTATACTTGTCCTGCTAGTTCTCTTTGTGGTCGTTCTTTGGTAATTTTGGGGCCATTCTGTCCTTCAATTTCGCGAGATAGCCTGAACCGAAGACCTATCTCCAAAAGAGAGAGAGGGTAGGAAAACGCTCTGTCACCAGTCGATCAGCCAAAAAGACTAGAGAAATCGAGAACAAAAAATGTCGCACCAAAATATTCCCATCCGCAGAAACTCGGCCAGCGGACATGTTCAACGATTCTATCTAACATCTATTCAAGAAAAGAAAATCTCTCTGGATTATTTAGCAAATAGAAGCCAATTGACACAAATAGATGGCGCTTTTTCGGAATCTAAACCTATGAAAAGTGGGGTTCCTCAGGGTTCCCTGTGGGGCACTAGGCTCTTTATTACCTATGTTAATTGGATCTTCCAGACAGCATTAAAAGTGGCGACGTTTACATGTATGCGCCCACACTACTATATATACCATTGGTAAATTACTTCTGATGAGGTTGCTATTTTAGCCCTCCAGGTGGATATTAGATCAGTTACAAACCTGGTGCAAACAGAATAGATTAATGTATCCATGAGGGTATAATGTGTGTATTTTACATGTATGCCTAGGGTGTTGTGAGGCTCTTGCTCAGATTATTTGATGAAAGATTCTAGAAACTATTTTATCAACCTTAGGGCAGCAAGACTTATCCACAACAATACCAAGAGACATGGAAAGACGAAACAGTAATCAAAAATGCAAAATTTGGATGCCATTGAAATAGTTTTATTGTTCTTGTATTTTAAATATAACGAATAGAGCTTTTTACCATATTCGAAGTAGATGATGTAAATAGACTAGTTGTTAAGAACGCTTCTCTCTTATAGTCTTAGGAAATCATTAAATATTGTTGTATCTAGGCCAAGAAAGGAACAGGGTCACGACGTTCATTTAAAAAACACAGGAGCTGCAATGGCCTGGAACTCCTTACCGGATAGTATCAGGGCAGCTTGGAAAAAAGCCTCTCTCTTTTAAAAGAAAGGTAAAATCAATCAAGACCTATGTCAGGGACATAAGTTTCCAAAGGAAATGCTCTGTTAATTATAATAAGAAACCCTGATTTAAAATTTTTTAAATTATTTGACCACTCTTTTTATTTTATTAGTATATTATTTTCTGCCTAAATGACAATTGTATTACAAATTTCTATTTCTCTTAGACTTAGTAGCAGTAGGTCCACATCAGCTGTAAAGGTTCATATTTTAAACCTAACTTATCCACCATCTACAGACAAACCACACAATCGAATGGGGACTCTGCGGCCATGTGTTACCTACAGCAATACTGAAACTACCACCAACGGATCATTACTGGAAAGCTGGTTAAGTAACTTAGAACAGGACACCAATAAAACCGATACCTAAAAACTTCCCGCACCATACACAACGACTCATCGACAGACATCAAAAACATGACTGTATCTTGGCCCACCTATTCTATGATACACTATACAGATCTTGGAGTTACAGACGGATCGAAACACACCAATCACTGTTTAGTCTTCGCCCAGCCCAATTACATCTAAAAACACAAACTGACAGTAAAACCAAATAACATCACGGATAAGTTGACCAATGACATTTACGACCGGTTTCTAATCATAGTCTAGTAGTATTGACGTTACACAAAATCCACTTGACTCTGAAAGATGACTTCCACTCAGGTTGTCGGAAACGTCAGTCAATGTTCTCTCAAACAGTCCTTCTCAGGATTACACTCACCCGGACGATACGGTAGCTGACTTACCATGATACATTTTTGGTCCTAACTACTAAAAGCAAGCAGAGCCGTTAGGAACCACAATCCGCGGGGAAAAAGGCTTCGGGGACTCGGGACACTTGTCAAATTTTGGGCAAACAGTACAGAATTTACTGTACATGATTTCCATCGTTATATGAGCAACGGGGGTTATTCTTTTAAACTGCCTGCCTTTCGCGACGCCCCTTCCCCCCAGACCAATGTTGAAACATGCCAGCGATCGATGAACGGATCTTTGATTTTGGAGACCGTGAAAAATAAACATTGTCATGGGGGGGGGGGAAAAGCGCAAATTTGTTCACCAACAGTTTTGACCAAGATTGTTAGGTTCTCATAGAAGTCAATCAACACTGTGGCTAGGGACACACTAAACCCACTCCAAAGGAACCTTTAAAAGTTTAGCAATGTTGTGCCATGAAGCCCAATCACTCGACCAACGCCGGAAAATGGCTGCTTCACCGATTGGTTGTGCGTATTGCCAATCAGCTGATTCAGTGAGAAAAAACAGCTATCTCATAATCAGTGATAAAATCCAATCCCAATATTCAACCAGTGTTCAGAAGCCGCAAATCCGGTGTGAAGATCGTATTGACGTGAACTCAAACCCTCTTTAATTAACCAACACCTCACCAGTAACTTTTCCGTCCTCAAGAAATGGCAAACCGGCAGAAAGTTAGAAAATGTTAAACAATATTAAACTGTTCTTAATAAAATTGAAAGAAAGCCAAGCGGTCTGGATTGAGTAGCAGGGATAACGATATTTTAAGATAAGAAAACACACACAACACTTTTTAAATTTAAAAAAATGGTTCGACAGAAACTTATGGCATCTTCAGTGTAAATTACAAAGTACAGAGGGAATATATAGTTGTGAACCAAAATGCTAATTAGCTGTAAGGACACAGGACAATGTAAAAGATTACCAAAGAAACTTTTAAATTAACATGATAAAGTTGAGGATTAAGTGTAGGTTTCTCACCGTGAATATGAATGGCTGCTTTTATCTTAAGCTGGAAGGTGGTAGAAAGCGTGATCTAGGATGCTAAAACCAAATCATTAGAGCACCAAACCGGGCGGCAATGCTCAGACTTCTGTAGATGTTTGAAGACGTGCGAGGTCCTATCACTGGAAAGTGTGCTCACGTACGCGCGTGGAAAAAATGATGGGTAGTTTCGCCGACATAGCTGGAACTACAGCCCGCACACAACTGAAACTTGTATACCACACCGCACGGAAGCCCACTAGGGACGGGGGGGGGGGGGGGGGGGATCCTTCACCATGAAACATGTTGCCGACTGCCATGGCTCTGTAATCCCCCGGCTTCCGTCTCTGACACTATACGTACCTTTTACTTTAATTACCTTATATTGGTCCTTTTTCTTTTATCACGCAGAAAAGGTTCACCTTTTTGCGAAACGTTATTGGAAAATAACAGGATATTAAGTAGGTTTTCTAACATCATTTAAAATCGGCAAACATGTTCACGTGTGAAGGATCCTGTCCCTAGTGGGCTCCGTGCGGGTGTGGTATACAAGTTTTTTTGAGGGGTTGTAGTGCCCTGCTATGTCGGCGAAAACTACCCAGCATTTTCCACGCGCGTACGTGAGCACAAGTTCAGTGATAGGACCCTCGCACGTCTTCAAACATTACAGAATTCTGAGCATTGCCGCACTTTGTCTCTAATGATTGTTTTAGAATCCTAGATCACGCTTCTACCACCTTCCAGCTTAAGCTAAAAGAAGCCCTTCATATTCAATGGGAGAAAAACCTACACTACATCATCAACTTTATCATGTTAATTTAAAACTTTCTTGGTACTCTGTACATTGTCATGTGTCCTTACAGCTCATGGAGCCATTTGGTTCACACTATATCATTCAACTCTGTTACTTTGTAATTTACCAGTAAACTGAAGGATGGGCAGAAGAAGAAAATTTCTGTCGAAAAATGTTTTTTAAAATTTAAGAAGTGTTGTGTGTTTTTTTAAAATAAGAAGCCAAGGATGAGCACACAATCAGATCCCATTCCGCGCAAAAATATTTACATTGCTTGAACATACCATTTAAACATGCGCTAAGTGCAAACACCTTGAGTCAATGAATCGTCTTAATCCAAAATCTCTACCTACAAGAACCTAGCAGTTCCCACTCTCAAAAAGAAGGGGACCAATTAGATATTGTCCTTCAAATTAATCACGCTGTCTGGAAAGACCTGTTCATTTGAATTTTCATCAGAGTAGGGCACAATATAAGGAGTTGGAGGTTGTTGACGTAATGATATCATAAGTTCTTTGTTAAAATGCAAATTGTCAAAGCATCATTTTCAGAAATTATCTTGTACATAGGATTGCAAAATTTTCAGAGATAGCTCAGATGGAACTGAAAATTTGAAATGTTCCGTACATCGTTCTTCGCTGACTGAATTAGGAAAATGATAAATTAGGACGCCCAACCAGCCATTTGAGGAAGTCAGTGTCTCCTTGAAGAAAGGCTTTCCGTTACCTTACGTAGACTGACCACAGGTGATTCACCACAGTCGGTTGCTTGTACCGTCGTGGTTTGGGAGAAGAGTTAAAACCATTTTTTTTAAAAAGGGAGTTGAAAAACGACGACGGAGACGAATACGACACTTCCACAAAACAATATCATTGGTTTTAAAAAGGAGCATAACTCAATCGTGCTGAACGTGCAGCACGGATTTTTGCAAGTATCTTAGTGGTGCTCTCTTTAACGACGGGAAGTGAATTCACCAAATTTGAGGTTTTTCGCGACACGCGTTCAATAAATTTTCTCATAAACAGTGTTTATCTAAAGAAAATGTTATTTAAGTATAAACCAAAGCTGGAAGTACCCATCCAGACAGACGTTTCCGAAAGAAAAAAAAAATCCTGGACAACAGGGAGCCGGGGTTCCGCTGAGCTGGACCCCTAAAATACAACCTTGCGTTATTGATTCCAATAGACGATTTGTTACCTCTACCATACATAAAATTAGGGGAAACGATCATAGGTGATTCCTGCTCCTGACCGAGCATGGAAGGGTAATAAAAGAGGCCACTTTTGTTCGATGGAAACAGGCTTTGGAACCAACCCAATTTTACATGCTTTAGCTCAGTGACAAAACCAACCGAAGCGGAAGCAACTGTTGGCTGTTCAGGTCAATCAAGAGGATGGGGAACACTAGCTGAGAACATCAGCGTTGAATTGGCAATCTCGTTCCCAGGCCTTTTAAACCATCGAGAGTAGTTGTTGAATAGACCTTTTGGCCCAGGTACGGCGGGCCATTTTGATTTTCTATTGTTCTCGAAAGTATTATGGGATGCTCAGGGGGCAAATTTATGTATTCACAACAAACAACTATCATTATAATGGGTGGTTTGCTCAGATAATCCAACCATTCGATGAGATTCCCAACAGTACAGGAAGCGCCATAACGCCTAATAAAATTGACAGAGTTGCTTACCAAGCAAAGTGCTGATTGTCAACAAAGGGATTTCTAGTGCTGTAATTTCTTCATTTCTGTAACTGCTGTAACTCCAATACGGCAAATGTTCTTCGGACATATAACCAAGACCCATGGGAAACTAGCTGAGAACGTGTTGGAATGGCGAGAGAGAGTGAGAGAACAACCAAAACTTGCTATCTGCCTTAAAATAACCTGATAACTCAATGGGAATATCCCTGGGGACTACTAAATCCACCTACGAAAATGCCTGATAACAAACCACAAACAAAAACCCTCATATTAGAAGAGTTCAAAAGCATACCAATAGGAAAATACCATTTACGCACGCGCTGGCGGGACTATTCCCACCACGGGACTTACACTCTTACAACCTGGTAATATAGTGAGCGGTGCACTTACAGGTCACTACCACAAAAAGCCGAGAAAACTAAAAACATTTCGCAGATGTCTGAACATGCATACGAATGTGATAGCTTGTCCAAGAATAACCTAAAATGAAAAATCGTTTTCTGAATACTCATTTCATTTGTATTTATGTAATAACAGGGTTAATTATGTTGGCCTATACTTGCCGACATCCCTTTCCACACCGCATTGAGGAACACACCTACGTGACCGACCAAAATCAGAGAAACAAAGATCTTCAGGAAACAATTTACCATTATTAAGAAATTCCGTGGGAAATTTGAATGCTTAATTTACGAAAAATGCTCTTTATCCAAGAAAAGAAACCTGAGCTGAACACTCAATCTGACTAGCGATTAAAGCAAAACTAAGTAGTACCTAATTGTTACCCTCTACGTTTCCACAGTTGCAGTGTTTTTAAATTACATTTGCAACGAGATTTTCACACACATTGGCTTAGTAGTTAAAGAACTCACAAACAATCTGACTTTCAGTTTTTAGTTTTTACGAGTTTGGAAAAATGATGAACGAATCCTTCGAAACGTCCTTCAAAATTATTATCACTAATTTTTACTCTTCAATTTAATCGGAACATAAACTAAAGAAACAGTTATGAGACGAACTGTTTAAGGGGCATGGCAGAGGACCCTGTCTTGGCCCCTGAATGCACCCCTGTCCACAGTTATCTCTCCTGGAGCCCGCTCGTGGATTTTGTAAACAGGGTCTGCGGATCAAATCTACAAAAGGCTTTACCCATTTTAGATATGTCAAATACAACAGGCCTTATTAAATTGTGTGTGAAATTTTTCAGTCTAAAGCTGTGACTTCCTTAGCCTTGTCGTTACTGTTACTTTGCCCAAAACTCTCTGCATTTAATTCTAGGACGGAGCTTCCGTGAATACCCAGAAGGAGTCGCATGTGCTTGTGTCAAACTTTTCAAACAGTCTTTACCTTGTTCGGATTTTAGGGTGATCAAGCCTTACGATCTGTCAAAAGAAATTAATTTGTCGCTTTTATTAAAGACGCTGGTTAATCCCAAATAGGAAATTTGGCTGATCCGCGTGTGGATGACAAAGGATTCGCTGAGGGTCTTGAGACAAAAAAGCGCACCAAGACGGTCATGAGTAAATAGCGTCCAAGCTTCGTCCACGTAATGAGATCTTCCAAATTGGACAGTGGATACACAGGCCCCAGCTTGAACATCTTGGTAGGCCTGTGGCGTAACTCATATTTGGGGGCCTCTCAAGGCACACGAAAATAGTCATCGGTCAAGACGGAGGAAATACGTGTAAATTATACTTGACCCGCAGCCCACATCATTTGGTAGAGGATATCGAAGGCCAAAACTTCGGCCGCCAAACAACCGGTTGGAATTCTATGTCTTTGTAAATATGTTTTCATTAGAAAGTTTTCGCCTCTTATCCTCTTTTGGGTATTTGAATGCCGTTCAGTGAAAAACTTGCACCGCACCTAAAACAGAGTTATGGATTCAATAAAAGGCGACTTCATAGTTCGCCTTGACGCAAAATGCGTCTACTGCCCGTCTTTTACAGCGAGAAAACTTATTAAACATCTGCCTCACGTTTACGCCGAATCGTCTAAGAAGAAAATTACCCATTTGTTTCCTCATCTTATATTTGCCATTATCTTTTAACTATGTCGTTCTGCTACGGTGCGCTAATGGTACTGTAGAGGCATAATATCGAGATAAGCTATTTACATTTCTATTGCTAAGACTTTTTGGGCCGCGTTTCGTCGCATTTTCGACGCAGCACACCTCTGTTTTGAAACCATAATGACATCATCGCAAATGCAAAGGAAAAGAAAAACTGAGGCTTACACTTGCCATTTTGCCGTTATGTCGACCGGACACTTTGCCGCTTTGTTTGAATACTTGGCTTGTGATCGGAATATACATTAGAAGTATTTGTTAAGGTTCAGTCAAGAGCTCGACGTCGAACAATCGGTCAAGTTATCTAATATATCATTTTATACATTTTCCCCGCTCAATACAGCGCCGCGAGTACGATGGTTCTAGTTCGTGCGCGGCTAGGCTTCAAAGTTCCAGCCGTTCGCGGCTTGTTGCGCCCCACGTTGACTTCTCTTTTTTTTGTTTTTTTTCCAATCCAAACGATAAATCAGCCATATTGCCAATAGTTATCCGAGCAAATTTAGCCCCCAGATTTTTTCAGGCGATTGTCCTTGAATCGAAACAAAACAAAGCACCACGGCCACTGCTGAAAACCCACCCAGGGGCTGAAAATCTTAGCCCAATGCGAAGCTTGGGCAAATGTATTTTGATTCTCAGCATCTCTTAAATTTCACGGTTGTCCAGGGGAGTGTTTGGTCAAATGCTGCACGTACAGAGCTTCTTTTTTGTGTTGGGAGCGCCGTACTATGAAAACCTTCTTTGGCTTCATTGGACTTAGTTAAATTTCAAAAAGACGGCCAGGGGTTAAGTTACGAGTGTAGAGCAGTGCTTTTCTAATTGTGATGACCAATAACTTGTACAAACCGAAAGCGGGGGGAAGGCACGGCGGAAACCTTATAGGCTCAAACGTTACGAAAGGCAACCTGTTCTCTGCCAACATTATTTTGACCAGCCAAGAAATACTAACCTTCTCCGTGACCATTTCGGTTCCACAAATGTATGTCTTATTGCATCTCTCCGGTATCGTTCTTGAAGGCGCCGTCGATACAATAATTAGAAGCAGGATGGTTTGTTTTGTCTCGAGCTCTTTCAAATCATTGACGTCCTTTGTTGCAAACATGCAATCACTTCTATTGGGTGTAACTTGGGTCAAGTTAGCGAAAACATGTCCACAAAAGGTTGAAGGTGTGTGAATCTTAGGTGTGGCAGTGAGGCCACCTCGTGGTTGAGGTGCTGTGAGGAAACAACCTCTTCCAGTTCATAAGAAAAGTTCTCGTTGCCAAAAGACAACAGCGTAGTAAACATAAAAAGCCGAAAAAGAAACCACGCAACAGATAAAATTAATGCAATTCAATCGACTTGTTAGGATATTTCTCTCCTGGGATGTAAACATTGTTATGCGGGCCCGTCTAGAGACAAGAGGAGAAAAAAAAAAGCAGTTTGTTCATAAGGCATCAAATGTATTTTCAATAAGTTTCTCGATAAGACAAGAAGTAATCGAAGATGTGGAGACAACAGCGTGTTTGACAAAAAAGGTTTGGAATTGTATCGCATTTTTTGTTCATGATCTCTAGCAACAGGATATCATGATGCAACTTTTTAAACGATGTTTTTCGGCATGATTCATGGCAGTGGCGTTGTGCTTCTTTACTACGGTGGACCAAAAGGGCCAACACAAATAAAAAAAGAAAACGCAACAAAAGGGGAAAAAAAAAAAAAAAATCATCAACAAACAAAAAAAAGAAAGCGTGTTAAAGAACGAAAACAGTAATTAACATTGAAAGAGCAAGACGTACCGCAGGGAATGCGACAACTCAAAGAGAAAAATTAATTTAAAAGTACAAAGGAAACAAAACAGCATGACAGCCAAAAAAAGCAGGGGACGCCAAAAAAAAGCGCGGTCCTGCATGTATAGCCAGGAAGAATTCTTGCTATACATTTGGACCTCGATTTCCTGTTAGTCTCGTTTCCAATCTTCCTTATCTCTTTTTTTTGTTTGCGTCCTGCTTTTTTTATGTTATGCTGTTTTGTTTGCATTGTTTACGTTTGGTTTTATGTGTGCGATCTGCTTTTTTGTTTGCGATATGCTTGTTTGTTTGTGAGCTACGGTTTAGTGGTACTTATCCTAAAAGACTAGAGAGTCTAGAGAGTCTAGGCATTTGCAAATGGCATTACAGACAACAACTTAAAGCAGAATTTTTGCGTCTGTCACACGACTAAAAACGGCTTTACGACCACTTTTGCAAAAATCCACTAAAAGTGATTACAGCGTAATAATTACCTCAAGTGCAACCAATCAGCGGAGAGAATTTTCAATCTCACCGGGGTGGAAATTCTACTAAGTAATAAACGTAACAATGATAATAATAAATTAATACATAATCATAACGCAAAAAAAATGCCAAAAGTTTGAGAAAAAAAAACAACAAACAACATCACAAGAATTGCTATCAGCAACCGTACAATTTTTGTGTTGGGTACCGTCCAAATCTTGGTAAAATTTGCTTTGAACTGTTGGTTACGCGGACCATGGGGAAATCTTGAAAAATGACCGATTTTTTTAGGTCACATCCGAAAGGTTAATTTAAAAAAAAATAGAAATTACAATTCGAATAAAGTAGTATGGATCGAAAGTTTAGCTATCATAGATTTGTATTGTGCAAAAAAAACACGTGAAAAAAGAACCTATTAGAAGAGAAAGAACAATTTGTCCAGGTTGGAGGTTGACGAGAAATATGAAAGGACCTAGTTGCCGTATTTAAAACTAGACCCCAGCAAGTAACTCGTTGCAAGCTTTTTTTTTTTTTTTCTGGTTTTTTCAGGGCGATCATTAAAAACGTTCGACGACGGTTCAAGCACCATTTTAGAGGCCCTGACGGGGGTAAATTCCGAGCAAGCGATATGGCCCAAAACGTAGGGACAGCAAATAAAATAAAAATTCCGACGCAAGACATCCTTTCCAGCAAGGGTCCTTCTAGTCTTTCCGCGCTTATTCCATGTCGCTCGCAATGGAAGCGTGTGTGTTGTAAACAGCTTTCCAGAGGATCAAATTGGAGTGACATCTCAACGTCCTTCCCCTCTCTATTAACTATGTGCAGATTAAATTAAATTTGGATACCTCAGGTCCGTGTCAGGATCAACAACGGCAAAGACGCTAATGCATAAGAGCTAAATTAAAAGGTTGAAAATTTTCACTATATTCTATCGAGACTTCACGTTAAAACTTAAAACAAAAGACAAACAGAGGAAATGGGAAAAGACTGCTCCTTGTTACGCAATAAAAGTATAAAAGCCTCCCGTAACATCTCAGACTACGGTCCACTACATCAACTTCACTTACATTCAACTTCGGAACAAAAACAACTGCCCCCGCAGGTCCGCAGTCGACTGTAACGAGATGTCTCAGGTCAATTTCAAAAAGCTACTCCTCAGTTTTCGTTTGAAAACTTGTAAGTGGCTCTTCGGCGACCAACGAGCCAGTTTTAATTTTAATTATACTTTCTTTTCAGAGGGTCTGAGTACAAATCACCTTGTAATATTAAACCTCCCTCGATATGTGCCGAGCGACGCACGATTAATTAAGGAAACCAAAGTCAGAGTTAGCTAGTATCCTGGAAGAAATTTGTTAACAAGATGGCTAAACAGGTCTCTGAAATTAGGCAAGCAAAGAAATCCTATTACTCCACTACGGCACTCAACGATTATAGAGGGAATTCATGATGTAACTTCTCGGAGGTCTAATACTCATCCATAAACAGAAATTAACAAAACGGCACGATATCATTTGTTAATCGACAAGGAATAGCCCCACAGCATTTTAAATCATTTGGCCACTGGGGAACAAAACTTTGAAAGAGATACAATGGTTGCCCCCATCTGCATTATATGAGGCACTCCCTCGCCTGATAGCGCTAACTTTGAGTTCACGACACGACTAATTAACTCTAAAGTTCTTTCCCTTTTATCTACACTCAAGTAAAATTCAATGCAGCTGGATTGGATAAGAGTTCTGCTAAACTTCTTCGCAATTTGCGCCGAGCTAATTGCTGAACCCCTTTGTGGATTTTAATAACATCTAAACGGTGTCTATGATCACTTCCTGAAAGGAAAAAGAAGTGCTCAAAGTAGTTAGGTGACTGTACCAGTCTTCAAAACAAGGAGACCGTACTGACCTAGACAAGACCGTCGGAATGCTATTGTTCCAGTGGTTGCTAAAAGTCTTGAAAGGGTGATATGATCAACCTTTTTGCTTTTATATGAATAATTGTACTCTATACTATCCTCTCACCAGTCAGGCTTCTAGTCGGCTCCACTCTAACAGTTACCGACACCTGCTGACTCTAGAGCCAAACTAACCGGCCCTAAATCACAGGTATTGAAGGCTAACCGTTTTTAAAATGGGTGCTAAGACTTAAATCCTATTATCATGCGCCATTTGAGATGAGGGTCTCATGGGGTAAACCGTCAACCGTCAAATGGCCCAAAACTTAACCGTTCAACCGTCAAAACGGAATATTTTTACCGTCAACCGTCAAATGAGCGCAGCCAACATTAGCCGTTCAAATGTCTCAGATATCCTTAAACGCAATCGAGGCCCGATTGACTTATCGGGGCAAGTACTAGTCATGCTGTTAAATAATTGTTATTAATATATCACAGAAATAAATATTGTACTTGTTAGTCTCAAGTAAAACCGGCTGGCTGCGCACAGAAATGACTGTTCCGTCGGTTAAAACAATCCGGTGTCGCCAAAACGTCAGTCTTCACGGGTCACTTCACATGGCCCGCTATCGCTGTTCGTTTGCTCTTACAAAGAACGATGTCGAGTTTTGTGAAGGTTGTCATAGGCATAAATCGAAGAGGGGGGAAAAAGATGGAAAGCCAGTTTATTTTTACCTCATGCGTCTACTACCCTGTTCCTTAGACTAGTATGCCAATCAGTGCCGCTAATTTATGACCTCATTGCCAGCAGAACGTATTCCAACAAGAGGCGGAAATCAGCATGAACGAATGGGCAGGACATTTACAGACCAGTGAGGCAGAGAACCGTTCGGAAGCGAGACAACGAAAGACAAAGCAGGCGCTCACCAGCTGTGTACGAGAAGCCAAAAACTGGAACCCGTGGGAGCGAGGCTTTTCTTTTCCAGATAGCTGCGCTAAGAGTTTAACCGCTTCAGTTATAAACGAATCAGTACTCCTGGTCGACGTCATCTGCCCGGTTCGGTTGTCACTTTTGTCAGTGACGAACAAAATTCCCCAAGTCCTCATCGGAACGAGCCTGACCGTTTCCAGATGGATGAATTTGAAACTGACCGGGACAGTGAATTTGATTGAAACAGAATCAGAGGAGATGGTATAGAACACAGAAATGCCATAACAAGATCGGGTAGAAAGAGAAAAGCATAGGTGAGATTTGATCTCTGATGAAAAAGCCTTTAAGA
>NW_027180088.1:0-15781 GCF_036669925.1 Montipora capricornis | reverse complement strand
TTTTGCAAAAGTGTCGAAAACCGCGCTTTTTTGAAAAATGGCAAAGGGGGGACCAAGGGAAAATGTTCAAAAATGACCGATTTTTTGAGCAAACTTCGGAAGGCTAAAAAAATAGGAAATACAAGTCGTATCATAGCCTAATTAGTATGGATGGAAAGCTAAACTATCGTAGATTTCGATTATGCAAAAAACCGGATGAAAAAACACTTATTAGACGAGAAATGACAACTTTTGCAAAAGTGTCGAAAACCGCGCTTTTTTGAAAAATGGCAAAGGGGGGACCAAGGGAAAATGTTCAAAAATGACCGATTTTTTGAGCAAACTTCGGAAGGCTAAAAAAATAGGAAATACAAGTCGTATCATAGCCTAATTAGTATGGATGGAAAGCTAAACTATCGTAGATTTCGATTATGCAAAAAACCGGATGAAAAAACACTTATTAGACGAGAAATGACAACTTTTGCAAAAGTGTCGAAAACCGCGGTTTTTTGAAAAATGGCAAAGGGGGGACCAAGGGAAAATGTTCAAAAATGACCGATTTTTTGAGCAAACTTCGGAAGGCTAAAAAAATAGGAAATACAAGTCGTATCATAGCCTAATTAGTATGGATGGAAAGCTAAACTATCGTAGATTTCGATTATGCAAAAAACCGGATGAAAAAACACTTATTAGACGAGAAATGACAACTTTTGCAAAAGTGTCGAAAACCGCGGTTTTTTGAAAAATGGCAAAGGGGGGACCAAGGGAAAATGTTCAAAAATGACCGATTTTTTGAGCAAACTTCGGAAGGCTAAAAAAATAGGAAATACAAGTCGTATCATAGCCTAATTAGTATGGATGGAAAGCTAAACTATCGTAGATTTCGATTATGCAAAAAACCGGATGAAAAAACACCTATTAGACGAGAAATGACAACTTTTGCAAAAGTGTCGAAAACCGCGCTTTTTTGAAAAATGGCAAAGGGGGGACCAAGGGAAAATGTTCAAAAATGACCGATTTTTTGAGCAAACTTCGGAAGGCTAAAAAAATAGGAAATACAAGTCGTATCATAGCCTAATTAGTATGGATGGAAAGCTAAACTATCGTAGATTTCGATTATGCAAAAAACCGGATGAAAAAACACTTATTAGACGAGAAATGACAACTTTTGCAAAAGTGTCGAAAACCGCGGTTTTTTGAAAAATGGCAAAGGGGGGACCAAGGGAAAATGTTCAAAAATGACCGATTTTTTGAGCAAACTTCGGAAGGCTAAAAAAATAGGAAATACAAGTCGTATCATAGCCTAATTAGTATGGATGGAAAGCTAAACTATCGTAGATTTCGATTATGCAAAAAACCGGATGAAAAAACACTTATTAGACGAGAAATGACAACTTTTGCAAAAGTGTCGAAAACCGCGGTTTTTTGAAAAATGGCAAAGGGGGGACCAAGGGAAAATGTTCAAAAATGACCGATTTTTTGAGCAAACTTCGGAAGGCTAAAAAAATAGGAAATACAAGTCGTATCATAGCCTAATTAGTATGGATGGAAAGCTAAACTATCGTAGATTTCGATTATGCAAAAAACCGGATGAAAAAACACTTATTAGACGAGAAATGACAACTTTTGCAAAAGTGTCGAAAACCGCGCTTTTTTGAAAAATGGCAAAGGGGGGACCAAGGGAAAATGTTCAAAAATGACCGATTTTTTGAGCAAACTTCGGAAGGCTAAAAAAATAGGAAATACAAGTCGTATCATAGCCTAATTAGTATGGATGGAAAGCTAAACTATCGTAGATTTCGATTATGCAAAAAACCGGATGAAAAAACACTTATTAGACGAGAAATGACAACTTTTGCAAAAGTGTCGAAAACCGCGGTTTTTTGAAAAATGGCAAAGGGGGGACCAAGGGAAAATGTTCAAAAATGACCGATTTTTTGAGCAAACTTCGGAAGGCTAAAAAAATAGGAAATACAAGTCGTATCATAGCCTAATTAGTATGGATGGAAAGCTAAACTATCGTAGATTTCGATTATGCAAAAAACCGGATGAAAAAACACTTATTAGACGAGAAATGACAACTTTTGCAAAAGTGTCGAAAACCGCGGTTTTTTGAAAAATGGCAAAGGGGGGACCAAGGGAAAATGTTCAAAAATGACCGATTTTTTGAGCAAACTTCGGAAGGCTAAAAAAATAGGAAATACAAGTCGTATCATAGCCTAATTAGTATGGATGGAAAGCTAAACTATCGTAGATTTCGATTATGCAAAAAACCGGATGAAAAAACACTTATTAGACGAGAAATGACAACTTTTGCAAAAGTGTCGAAAACCGCGGTTTTTTGAAAAATGGCAAAGGGGGGACCAAGGGAAAATGTTCAAAAATGACCGATTTTTTGAGCAAACTTCGGAAGGCTAAAAAAATAGGAAATACAAGTCGTATCATAGCCTAATTAGTATGGATGGAAAGCTAAACTATCGTAGATTTCGATTATGCAAAAAACCGGATGAAAAAACACTTATTAGACGAGAAATGACAACTTTTGCAAAAGTGTCGAAAACCGCGGTTTTTTGAAAAATGGCAAAGGGGGGACCAAGGGAAAATGTTCAAAAATGACCGATTTTTTGAGCAAACTTCGGAAGGCTAAAAAAATAGGAAATACAAGTCGTATCATAGCCTAATTAGTATGGATGGAAAGCTAAACTATCGTAGATTTCGATTATGCAAAAAACCGGATGAAAAAACACTTATTAGACGAGAAATGACAACTTTTGCAAAAGTGTCGAAAACCGCGCTTTTTTGAAAAATGGCAAAGGGGGGACCAAGGGAAAATGTTCAAAAATGACCGATTTTTTGAGCAAACTTCGGAAGGCTAAAAAAATAGGAAATACAAGTCGTATCATAGCCTAATTAGTATGGATGGAAAGCTAAACTATCGTAGATTTCGATTATGCAAAAAACCGGATGAAAAAACACTTATTAGACGAGAAATGACAACTTTTGCAAAAGTGTCGAAAACCGCGCTTTTTTGAAAAATGGCAAAGGGGGGACCAAGGGAAAATGTTCAAAAATGACCGATTTTTTGAGCAAACTTCGGAAGGCTAAAAAAATAGGAAATACAAGTCGTATCATAGCCTAATTAGTATGGATGGAAAGCTAAACTATCGTAGATTTCGATTATGCAAAAAACCGGA
Organism: Montipora capricornis; assembly: GCF_036669925.1. Taxonomy (NCBI): domain Eukaryota; kingdom Metazoa; phylum Cnidaria; class Anthozoa; order Scleractinia; family Acroporidae; genus Montipora; species Montipora capricornis. Next base: position 12,608 of record NW_027180088.1, on the reverse strand, counting down.
TGAAAAAACACTTATTAGACGAGAAATGACAACTTTTGCAAAAGTGTCGAAAACCGCGCTTTTTTGAAAAATGGCAAAGGGGGGACCAAGGGAAAATGTTCAAAAATGACCGATTTTTTGAGCAAACTTCGGAAGGCTAAAAAAATAGGAAATACAAGTCGTATCATAGCCTAATTAGTATGGATGGAAAGCTAAACTATCGTAGATTTCGATTATGCAAAAAACCGGATGAAAAAACACTTATTAGACGAGAAATGACAACTTTTGCAAAAGTGTCGAAAACCGCGCTTTTTTGAAAAATGGCAAAGGGGGGACCAAGGGAAAATGTTCAAAAATGACCGATTTTTTGAGCAAACTTCGGAAGGCTAAAAAAATAGGAAATACAAGTCGTATCATAGCCTAATTAGTATGGATGGAAAGCTAAACTATCGTAGATTTCGATTATGCAAAAAACCGGATGAAAAAACACTTATTAGACGAGAAATGACAACTTTTGCAAAAGTGTCGAAAACCGCGCTTTTTTGAAAAATGGCAAAGGGGGGACCAAGGGAAAATGTTCAAAAATGACCGATTTTTTGAGCAAACTTCGGAAGGCTAAAAAAATAGGAAATACAAGTCGTATCATAGCCTAATTAGTATGGATGGAAAGCTAAACTATCGTAGATTTCGATTATGCAAAAAACCGGATGAAAAAACACTTATTAGACGAGAAATGACAACTTTTGCAAAAGTGTCGAAAACCGCGCTTTTTTGAAAAATGGCAAAGGGGGGACCAAGGGAAAATGTTCAAAAATGACCGATTTTTTGAGCAAACTTCGGAAGGCTAAAAAAATAGGAAATACAAGTCGTATCATAGCCTAATTAGTATGGATGGAAAGCTAAACTATCGTAGATTTCGATTATGCAAAAAACCGGATGAAAAAACACTTATTAGACGAGAAATGACAACTTTTGCAAAAGTGTCGAAAACCGCGGTTTTTTGAAAAATGGCAAAGGGGGGACCAAGGGAAAATGTTCAAAAATGACCGATTTTTTGAGCAAACTTCGGAAGGCTAAAAAAATAGGAAATACAAGTCGTATCATAGCCTAATTAGTATGGATGGAAAGCTAAACTATCGTAGATTTCGATTATGCAAAAAACCGGATGAAAAAACACTTATTAGACGAGAAATGACAACTTTTGCAAAAGTGTCGAAAACCGCGCTTTTTTGAAAAATGGCAAAGGGGGGACCAAGGGAAAATGTTCAAAAATGACCGATTTTTTGAGCAAACTTCGGAAGGCTAAAAAAATAGGAAATACAAGTCGTATCATAGCCTAATTAGTATGGATGGAAAGCTAAACTATCGTAGATTTCGATTATGCAAAAAACCGGATGAAAAAACACTTATTAGACGAGAAATGACAACTTTTGCAAAAGTGTCGAAAACCGCGCTTTTTTGAAAAATGGCAAAGGGGGGACCAAGGGAAAATGTTCAAAAATGACCGATTTTTTGAGCAAACTTCGGAAGGCTAAAAAAATAGGAAATACAAGTCGTATCATAGCCTAATTAGTATGGATGGAAAGCTAAACTATCGTAGATTTCGATTATGCAAAAAACCGGATGAAAAAACCCTTATTAGACGAGAAATGACAACTTTTGCAAAAGTGTCGAAAACCGCGCTTTTTTGAAAAATGGCAAAGGGGGGACCAAGGGAAAATGTTCAAAAATGACCGATTTTTTGAGCAAACTTCGGAAGGCTAAAAAAATAGGAAATACAAGTCGTATCATAGCCTAATTAGTATGGATGGAAAGCTAAACTATCGTAGATTTCGATTATGCAAAAAACCGGATGAAAAAACACTTATTAGACGAGAAATGACAACTTTTGCAAAAGTGTCGAAAACCGCGCTTTTTTGAAAAATGGCAAAGGGGGGACCAAGGGAAAATGTTCAAAAATGACCGATTTTTTGAGCAAACTTCGGAAGGCTAAAAAAATAGGAAATACAAGTCGTATCATAGCCTAATTAGTATGGATGGAAAGCTAAACTATCGTAGATTTCGATTATGCAAAAAACCGGATGAAAAAACACTTATTAGACGAGAAATGACAACTTTTGCAAAAGTGTCGAAAACCGCGCTTTTTTGAAAAATGGCAAAGGGGGGACCAAGGGAAAATGTTCAAAAATGACCGATTTTTTGAGCAAACTTCGGAAGGCTAAAAAAATAGGAAATACAAGTCGTATCATAGCCTAATTAGTATGGATGGAAAGCTAAACTATCGTAGATTTCGATTATGCAAAAAACCGGATGAAAAAACACTTATTAGACGAGAAATGACAACTTTTGCAAAAGTGTCGAAAACCGCGCTTTTTTGAAAAATGGCAAAGGGGGGACCAAGGGAAAATGTTCAAAAATGACCGATTTTTTGAGCAAACTTCGGAAGGCTAAAAAAATAGGAAATACAAGTCGTATCATAGCCTAATTAGTATGGATGGAAAGCTAAACTATCGTAGATTTCGATTATGCAAAAAACCGGATGAAAAAACACTTATTAGACGAGAAATGACAACTTTTGCAAAAGTGTCGAAAACCGCGCTTTTTTGAAAAATGGCAAAGGGGGGACCAAGGGAAAATGTTCAAAAATGACCGATTTTTTGAGCAAACTTCGGAAGGCTAAAAAAATAGGAAATACAAGTCGTATCATAGCCTAATTAGTATGGATGGAAAGCTAAACTATCGTAGATTTCGATTATGCAAAAAACCGGATGAAAAAACACTTATTAGACGAGAAATGACAACTTTTGCAAAAGTGTCGAAAACCGCGCTTTTTTGAAAAATGGCAAAGGGGGGACCAAGGGAAAATGTTCAAAAATGACCGATTTTTTGAGCAAACTTCGGAAGGCTAAAAAAATAGGAAATACAAGTCGTATCATAGCCTAATTAGTATGGATGGAAAGCTAAACTATCGTAGATTTCGATTATGCAAAAAACCGGATGAAAAAACACTTATTAGACGAGAAATGACAACTTTTGCAAAAGTGTCGAAAACCGCGCTTTTTTGAAAAATGGCAAAGGGGGGACCAAGGGAAAATGTTCAAAAATGACCGATTTTTTGAGCAAACTTCGGAAGGCTAAAAAAATAGGAAATACAAGTCGTATCATAGCCTAATTAGTATGGATGGAAAGCTAAACTATCGTAGATTTCGATTATGCAAAAAACCGGATGAAAAAACACTTATTAGACGAGAAATGACAACTTTTGCAAAAGTGTCGAAAACCGCGGTTTTTTGAAAAATGGCAAAGGGGGACCAAGGGAAAATGTTCAAAAATGACCGATTTTTTGAGAAAACTTCGGAAGGCTAAAAAAATATGAAATAAAAGTCGTATCAAAGCCTAATTAGTATGGATGGAAAGCTTAAGTATCGTAGATTTCGATTATGCAAAAAACCGGATGAAAAAACACTTATTAGTCGAGAATTGACAACTTTTGAAAAAGTGTCGAAAACCGCGGTTTTTTGAAAAATGGCAAAGGGGGGACCAAGGGAAAATGTTCAAAAATGACCGATTTTTTGAGCAAACTTCGGAAGGCTAAAAAAATAGGAAATACAAGTCGTATCATAGCCTAATTAGTATGGATGGAAAGCTAAACTATCGTAGATTTCGATTATGCAAAAAACCGGATGAAAAAACACCTATTAGACGAGAAATGACAACTTTTGCAAAAGTGTCGAAAACCGCGGTTTTTTGAAAAATGGCAAAGGGGGGACCAAGGGAAAATGTTCAAAAATGACCGATTTTTTGAGCAAACTTCGGAAGGCTAAAAAAATAGGAAATACAAGTCGTATCATAGCCTAATTAGTATGGATGGAAAGCTAAACTATCGTAGATTTCGATTATGCAAAAAACCGGATGAAAAAACACTTATTAGACGAGAAATGACAACTTTTGCAAAAGTGTCGAAAACCGCGGTTTTTTGAAAAATGGCAAAGGGGGGACCAAGGGAAAATGTTCAAAAATGACCGATTTTTTGAGCAAACTTCGGAAGGCTAAAAAAATAGGAAATACAAGTCGTATCATAGCCTAATTAGTATGGATGGAAAGCTAAACTATCGAAGAATTCGATTATCCAAACACACGGATGAAAAAACACTTATTAGACGAGAAATGACAACTTTTGCAAAAGTGTCGAAAACCGCGGTTTTTTGAAAAATGGCAAAGGGGGGACCAAGGGAAAATGTTCAAAAATGACCGATTTTTTGAGCAAACTTCGGAAGGCTAAAAAAATAGGAAATACAAGTCGTATCATAGCCTAATTAGTATGGATGGAAAGCTAAACTATCGTAGATTTCGATTATGCAAAAAACCGGATGAAAAAACACTTATTAGACGAGAAATGACAACTTTTGCAAAAGTGTCGAAAACCGCGCTTTTTTGAAAAATGGCAAAGGGGGGACCAAGGGAAAATGTTCAAAAATGACCGATTTTTTGAGCAAACTTCGGAAGGCTAAAAAAATAGGAAATACAAGTCGTATCATAGCCTAATTAGTATGGATGGAAAGCTAAACTATCGTAGATTTCGATTATGCAAAAACCCGGATGAAAAAACACTTATTAGACGAGAAATGACAACTTTTGCAAAAGTGTCGAAAACCGCGCTTTTTTGAAAAATGGCAAAGGGGGGACCAAGGGAAAATGTTCAAAAATGACCGATTTTTTGAGCAAACTTCGGAAGGCTAAAAAAATAGGAAATACAAGTCGTATCATAGCCTAATTAGTATGGATGGAAAGCTAAACTATCGTAGATTTCGATTATGCAAAAAACCGGATGAAAAAACACTTATTAGACGAGAAATGACAACTTTTGCAAAAGTGTCGAAAACCGCGCTTTTTTGAAAAATGGCAAAGGGGGGACCAAGGGAAAATGTTCAAAAATGACCGATTTTTTGAGCAAACTTCGGAAGGCTAAAAAAATAGGAAATACAAGTCGTATCATAGCCTAATTAGTATGGATGGAAAGCTAAACTATCGTAGATTTCGATTATGCAAAAAACCGGATGAAAAAACACTTATTAGACGAGAAATGACAACTTTTGCAAAAGTGTCGAAAACCGCGCTTTTTTGAAAAATGGCAAAGGGGGGACCAAGGGAAAATGTTCAAAAATGACCGATTTTTTGAGCAAACTTCGGAAGGCTAAAAAAATAGGAAATACAAGTCGTATCATAGCCTAATTAGTATGGATGGAAAGCTAAACTATCGTAGATTTCGATTATGCAAAAAACCGGATGAAAAAACACTTATTAGACGAGAAATGACAACTTTTGCAAAAGTGTCGAAAACCGCGCTTTTTTGAAAAATGGCAAAGGGGGGACCAAGGGAAAATGTTCAAAAATGACCGATTTTTTGAGCAAACTTCGGAAGGCTAAAAAAATAGGAAATACAAGTCGTATCATAGCCTAATTAGTATGGATGGAAAGCTAAACTATCGTAGATTTCGATTATGCAAAAAACCGGATGAAAAAACACTTATTAGACGAGAAATGACAACTTTTGCAAAAGTGTCGAAAACCGCGCTTTTTTGAAAAATGGCAAAGGGGGGACCAAGGGAAAATGTTCAAAAATGACCGATTTTTTGAGCAAACTTCGGAAGGCTAAAAAAATAGGAAATACAAGTCGTATCATAGCCTAATTAGTATGGATGGAAAGCTAAACTATCGTAGATTTCGATTATGCAAAAAACCGGATGAAAAAACACTTATTAGACGAGAAATGACAACTTTTGCAAAAGTGTCGAAAACCGCGCTTTTTTGAAAAATGGCAAAGGGGGGACCAAGGGAAAATGTTCAAAAATGACCGATTTTTTGAGCAAACTTCGGAAGGCTAAAAAAATAGGAAATACAAGTCGTATCATAGCCTAATTAGTATGGATGGAAAGCTAAACTATCGTAGATTTCGATTATGCAAAAAACCGGATGAAAAAACACTTATTAGACGAGAAATGACAACTTTTGCAAAAGTGTCGAAAACCGCGCTTTTTTGAAAAATGGCAAAGGGGGGACCAAGGGAAAATGTTCAAAAATGACCGATTTTTTGAGCAAACTTCGGAAGGCTAAAAAAATAGGAAATACAAGTCGTATCATAGCCTAATTAGTATGGATGGAAAGCTAAACTATCGTAGATTTCGATTATGCAAAAAACCGGATGAAAAAACACTTATTAGACGAGAAATGACAACTTTTGCAAAAGTGTCGAAAACCGCGCTTTTTTGAAAAATGGCAAAGGGGGGACCAAGGGAAAATGTTCAAAAATGACCGATTTTTTGAGCAAACTTCGGAAGGCTAAAAAAATAGGAAATACAAGTCGTATCATAGCCTAATTAGTATGGATGGAAAGCTAAACTATCGTAGATTTCGATTATGCAAAAAACCGGATGAAAAAACACTTATTAGACGAGAAATGACAACTTTTGCAAAAGTGTCGAAAACCGCGCTTTTTTGAAAAATGGCAAAGGGGGGACCAAGGGAAAATGTTCAAAAATGACCGATTTTTTGAGCAAACTTCGGAAGGCTAAAAAAATAGGAAATACAAGTCGTATCATAGCCTAATTAGTATGGATGGAAAGCTAAACTATCGTAGATTTCGATTATGCAAAAAACCGGATGAAAAAACACTTATTAGACGAGAAATGACAACTTTTGCAAAAGTGTCGAAAACCGCGCTTTTTTGAAAAATGGCAAAGGGGGGACCAAGGGAAAATGTTCAAAAATGACCGATTTTTTGAGCAAACTTCGGAAGGCTAAAAAAATAGGAAATACAAGTCGTATCATAGCCTAATTAGTATGGATGGAAAGCTAAACTATCGTAGATTTCGATTATGCAAAAAACCGGATGAAAAAACACTTATTAGACGAGAAATGACAACTTTTGCAAAAGTGTCGAAAACCGCGCTTTTTTGAAAAATGGCAAAGGGGGGACCAAGGGAAAATGTTCAAAAATGACCGATTTTTTGAGCAAACTTCGGAAGGCTAAAAAAATAGGAAATACAAGTCGTATCATAGCCTAATTAGTATGGATGGAAAGCTAAACTATCGTAGATTTCGATTATGCAAAAAACCGGATGAAAAAACACTTATTAGACGAGAAATGACAACTTTTGCAAAAGTGTCGAAAACCGCGCTTTTTTGAAAAATGGCAAAGGGGGGACCAAGGGAAAATGTTCAAAAATGACCGATTTTTTGAGCAAACTTCGGAAGGCTAAAAAAATAGGAAATACAAGTCGTATCATAGCCTAATTAGTATGGATGGAAAGCTAAACTATCGTAGATTTCGATTATGCAAAAAACCGGATGAAAAAACACTTATTAGACGAGAAATGACAACTTTTGCAAAAGTGTCGAAAACCGCGCTTTTTTGAAAAATGGCAAAGGGGGGACCAAGGGAAAATGTTCAAAAATGACCGATTTTTTGAGCAAACTTCGGAAGGCTAAAAAAATAGGAAATACAAGTCGTATCATAGCCTAATTAGTATGGATGGAAAGCTAAACTATCGTAGATTTCGATTATGCAAAAACCGGATGAAAAAACACTTATTAGACGAGAAATGACAACTTTTGCAAAAGTGTCGAAAACCGCGCTTTTTTGAAAAATGGCAAAGGGGGGACCAAGGGAAAATGTTCAAAAATGACCGATTTTTTGAGCAAACTTCGGAAGGCTAAAAAAATAGGAAATACAAGTCGTATCATAGCCTAATTAGTATGGATGGAAAGCTAAACTATCGTAGATTTCGATTATGCAAAAAACCGGATGAAAAAACACTTATTAGACGAGAAATGACAACTTTTGCAAAAGTGTCGAAAACCGCGCTTTTTTGAAAAATGGCAAAGGGGGGACCAAGGGAAAATGTTCAAAAATGACCGATTTTTTGAGCAAACTTCGGAAGGCTAAAAAAATAGGAAATACAAGTCGTATCATAGCCTAATTAGTATGGATGGAAAGCTAAACTATCGTAGATTTCGATTATGCAAAAAACCGGATGAAAAAACACTTATTAGACGAGAAATGACAACTTTTGCAAAAGTGTCGAAAACCGCGCTTTTTTGAAAAATGGCAAAGGGGGGACCAAGGGAAAATGTTCAAAAATGACCGATTTTTTGAGCAAACTTCGGAAGGCTAAAAAAATAGGAAATACAAGTCGTATCATAGCCTAATTAGTATGGATGGAAAGCTAAACTATCGTAGATTTCGATTATGCAAAAAACCGGATGAAAAAACACTTATTAGACGAGAAATGACAACTTTTGCAAAAGTGTCGAAAACCGCGGTTTTTTGAAAAATGGCAAAGGGGGGGGACCAAGGGAAAATGTTCAAAAATGACCGATTTTTTGAGCAAACTTCGGAAGGCTAAAAAAATAGGAAATACAAGTCGTATCATAGCCTAATTAGTATGGATGGAAAGCTAAACTATCGTAGATTTCGATTATGCAAAAAACCGGATGAAAAAACACTTATTAGACGAGAAATGACAACTTTTGCAAAAGTGTCGAAAACCGCGCTTTTTTGAAAAATGGCAAAGGGGGGACCAAGGGAAAATGTTCAAAAATGACCGATTTTTTGAGCAAACTTCGGAAGGCTAAAAAAATAGGAAATACAAGTCGTATCATAGCCTAATTAGTATGGATGGAAAGCTAAACTATCGTAGATTTCGATTATGCAAAAAACCGGATGAAAAAACACTTATTAGACGAGAAATGACAACTTTTGCAAAAGTGTCGAAAACCGCGGGTTTTTGAAAAATGGCAAAGGGGGGACCAAGGGAAAATGTTCAAAAATGACCGATTTTTTGAGCAAACTTCGGAAGGCTAAAAAGATAGGAAATACAAGTCGTATCATAGCCTAATTAGTATGGATGGAAAGCTAAACTATCGTAGATTTCGATTATGCAAAAAACCGGATGAAAAAACACTTATTAGACGAGAAATGACAACTTTTGCAAAAGTGTCGAAAACCGCGGTTTTTTGAAAAATGGCAAAGGGGGGACCAAGGGAAAATGTTCAAAAATGACCGATTTTTTGAGCAAAATCCGGAAGGCTAAAAAAATAAGAAAAACAACATGTATCATAGCCTAATTAGTATGGATGGAAAGCTAAACTATCGTAGATTTCGATTATGCAAAAAACCGGATGAGAAAAAACACCTATTAGACGAGAAATGACAACTTTTGCAAAAGTGTCGAAAACCGCGGTTTTTTGAAAAATGGCAAAGGGGGGACCAAGGGAAAATGTTCAAAAATGACCGATTTTTTGAGCAAACTTCGGAAGGCTAAAAAAATAGGAAATACAAGTCGTATCATAGCCTAATTAGTATGGATGGAAAGCTAAACTATCGTAGATTTCGATTATGCAAAAAACCGGATGAAAAAACACTTATTAGACGAGAAATGACAACTTTTGCAAAAGTGTCGAAAACCGCGCTTTTTTGAAAAATGGCAAAGGGGGGACCAAGGGAAAATGTTCAAAAATGACCGATTTTTTGAGCAAACTTCGGAAGGCTAAAAAAATAGGAAATACAAGTCGTATCATAGCCTAATTAGTATGGATGGAAAGCTAAACTATCGTAGATTTCGATTATGCAAAAAACCGGATGAAAAAACACTTATTAGACGAGAAATGACAACTTTTGCAAAAGTGTCGAAAACCGCGCTTTTTGAAAAATGGCAAAGGGGGGACCAAGGGAAAATGTTCAAAAATGACCGATTTTTTGAGCAAACTTCGGAAGGCTAAAAAAATAGGAAATACAAGTCGTATCATAGCCTAATTAGTATGGATGGAAAGCTAAACTATCGTAGATTTCGATTATGCAAAAAACCGGATGAAAAAACACCTATTAGACGAGAAATGACAACTTTTGCAAAAGTGTCGAAAACCGCGGTTTTTTGAAAAATGGCAAAGGGGGGACCAAGGGAAAATGTTCAAAAATGACCGATTTTTTGAGCAAACTTCGGAAGGCTAAAAAAATAGGAAATACAAGTCGTATCATAGCCTAATTAGTATGGATGGAAAGCTAAACTATCGTAGATTTCGATTATGCAAAAAACCGGATGAAAAAACACCTATTAGACGAGAAATGACAACTTTTGCAAAAGTGTCGAAAACCGCGGTTTTTTGAAAAATGGCAAAGGGGGGACCAAGGGAAAATGTTCAAAAATGACCGATTTTTTGAGCAAACTTCGGAAGGCTAAAAAAATAGGAAATACAAGTCGTATCATAGCCTAATTAGTATGGATGGAAAGCTAAACTATCGTAGATTTCGATTATGCAAAAAACCGGATGAAAAAACACTTATTAGACGAGAAATGACAACTTTTGCAAAAGTGTCGAAAACCGCGCTTTTTTGAAAAATGGCACAGGGGGGGACCAAGGGAAAATGTTCAAAAATGACCGATTTTTTGAGCAAACTTCGGAAGGCTAAAAAAATAGGAAATACAAGTCGTATCATAGCCTAATTAGTATGGATGGAAAGCTAAACTATCGTAGATTTCGATTATGCAAAAACCGGATGAAAAAACACTTATTAGACGAGAAATGACAACTTTTGCAAAAGTGTCGAAAACCGCGGTTTTTTGAAAAATGGCAAAGGGGGGACCAAGGGAAAATGTTCAAAAATGACCGATTTTTTGAGCAAACTTCGGAAGGCTAAAAAAATAGGAAATACAAGTCGTATCATAGCCTAATTAGTATGGATGGAAAGCTAAACTATCGTAGATTTCGATTATGCAAAAAACCGGATGAAAAAACACTTATTAGACGAGAAATGACAACTTTTGCAAAAGTGTCGAAAACCGCGCTTTTTTGAAAAATGGCAAAGGGGGGACCAAGGGAAAATGTTCAAAAATGACCGATTTTTTGAGCAAACTTCGGAAGGCTAAAAAAATAGGAAATACAAGTCGTATCATAGCCTAATTAGTATGGATGGAAAGCTAAACTATCGTAGATTTCGATTATGCAAAAAACCGGATGAAAAAACACTTATTAGACGAGAAATGACAACTTTTGCAAAAGTGTCGAAAACCGCGCTTTTTTGAAAAATGGCAAAGGGGGGACCAAGGGAAAATGTTCAAAAATGACCGATTTTTTGAGCAAACTTCGGAAGGCTAAAAAAATAGGAAATACAAGTCGTATCATAGCCTAATTAGTATGGATGGAAAGCTAAACTATCGTAGATTTCGATTATGCAAAAAACCGGATGAAAAAACACTTATTAGACGAGAAATGACAACTTTTGCAAAAGTGTCGAAAACCGCGGTTTTTTGAAAAATGGCAAAGGGGGGACCAAGGGAAAATGTTCAAAAATGACCGATTTTTTGAGCAAACTTCGGAAGGCTAAAAAAATAGGAAATACAAGTCGTATCATAGCCTAATTAGTATGGATGGAAAGCTAAACTATCGTAGATTTCGATTATGCAAAAAACCGGATGAAAAAACACTTATTAGACGAGAAATGACAACTTTTGCAAAAGTGTCGAAAACCGCGCTTTTTTGAAAAATGGCAAAGGGGGGACCAAGGGAAAATGTTCAAAAATGACCGATTTTTTGAGCAAACTTCGGAAGGCTAAAAAAATAGGAAATACAAGTCGTATCATAGCCTAATTAGTATGGATGGAAAGCTAAACTATCGTAGATTTCGATTATGCAAAAAACCGGATGAAAAAACACTTATTAGACGAGAAATGACAACTTTTGCAAAAGTGTCGAAAACCGCGCTTTTTTGAAAAATGGCAAAGGGGGGACCAAGGGAAAATGTTCAAAAATGACCGATTTTTTGAGCAAACTTCGGAAGGCTAAAAAAATAGGAAATACAAGTCGTATCATAGCCTAATTAGTATGGATGGAAAGCTAAACTATCGTAGATTTCGATTATGCAAAAAACCGGATGAAAAAACACTTATTAGACGAGAAATGACAACTTTTGCAAAAGTGTCGAAAACCGCGCTTTTTTGAAAAATGGCAAAGGGGGGACCAAGGGAAAATGTTCAAAAATGACCGATTTTTTGAGCAAACTTCGGAAGGCTAAAAAAATAGGAAATACAAGTCGTATCATAGCCTAATTAGTATGGATGGAAAGCTAAACTATCGTAGATTTCGATTATGCAAAAAACCGGATGAAAAAACACTTATTAGACGAGAAATGACAACTTTTGCAAAAGTGTCGAAAACCGCGCTTTTTTGAAAAATGGCAAAGGGGGGACCAAGGGAAAATGTTCAAAAATGACCGATTTTTTGAGCAAACTTCGGAAGGCTAAAAAAATAGGAAATACAAGTCGTATCATAGCCTAATTAGTATGGATGGAAAGCTAAACTATCGTAGATTTCGATTATGCAAAAAACCGGATGAAAAAACACTTATTAGACGAGAAATGACAACTTTTGCAAAAGTGTCGAAAACCGCGCTTTTTTGAAAAATGGCAAAGGGGGGACCAAGGGAAAATGTTCAAAAATGACCGATTTTTTGAGCAAACTTCGGAAGGCTAAAAAAATAGGAAATACAAGTCGTATCATAGCCTAATTAGTATGGATGGAAAGCTAAACTATCGTAGATTTCGATTATGCAAAAAACCGGATGAAAAAACACC
>NW_027180087.1:0-20599 GCF_036669925.1 Montipora capricornis | reverse complement strand
ACAGTTTATTATAAGATATAAATTACAAAAAGAAATTGTTACTGCACTTTTTTTTTTTTTTTTTTTTTTTTACAACTCTTTAGATACTAATCTACGCTCCATAATACGTTACAAACCTAAATACTTAGTTACATGCAACCTGTTTTCAAGGCTTTCTTCAACATACATATCCTTGGCAGAATCAGATTTCCACCTACCAGGAATTTTAAGTAGTCTTTCTGGAATCGAATTCCTACTATAGCGTACGGCAGCTGTAATGCCACCGGATCTTTAACTATGAAGACCATAAACATTAGGGTTGTATAGCCCAGCTGACTTAAGGTATCCCTTAAGATATCTCTACAGGTAGTATAAGAAATCTTTCCGCTCCTCAGGGTATAGCTAGAAGTACTACGGTGAAAAACAATTGGTCTAAATAAAGGGAGAGGACTGTTTAAGTCAATACCAGATAAATAAATAACGCTGTAAAACACCAACAGGACAGTACTTAGATCCAGATGCACTAATATAGACGAAATTCCCTTCCCTATAAACATCTGTCTTACTACGAGGCACAAAAATTCTTATATAATCGCTGTGAAATTCGATATGCTCCGGAACGATATTGCATAATTCGTCATAACGAAAAAACCCTGCGAAGGCTAAAGAGCACAACGCAGCAATACGGAGATTCTTTAAATTAGCATCTTTCCTGTTATGAATATCTAAAATACGCCTTATAATTTCTGTGGAAATAGGCTTCTTTTTCATAACTGGCTATGACTTCTGGCGTTTAGCGGATTCGACGACATTTCTGCAAAATTCGCTATCTAAAGGATTACGATCCAAACTAGGGACAAAAGAATGTAACCATTTAAGGGCCGCATGGGCTAAAATTACTGAGGAGCTAGAAGCGGAAGACTGCTGAACTTCAAACAAATATAGAGAAACAACACTAAGAGGAAAAGGTAACTGCATGTTGAACTGTCTACTTTTAGACCAGTCCAAGAACTTTCTGATAACACGAACGTAAGCTTTAGTGGTCGAATCCGACCTGGACTTCAACATAACATTTAGCACTTCATAAACGTTGATTGAAGAAAACTGTTGAAAGCCTTTCCAAGAATTACTTGATAGCATAATCTGTAAAGACAAGAACAAAACATACATACTAGAAGAACAAAAGAAACACCGAACATCCTTAATAACCGTACAAAAATCAGTCATTGATGAGGCCAGTGCCACGTAAGACGTTAAATGATCGTATGGGCCAGTGCCGCGTAGATCAACAACCATTGATGAGGCCAGTGCCACGTAAGACGTTAAATGATCGTATGGGCCAGTGCCGCGTAGATCAACAACCATTGATTAGGCCAGTGCCACATAAATCAACTATACTCCTATTAGGACAGCACCATATGAAATGACAGACCAAACATTAGGCCAGTGCCTTACAAATAAACGGCATACTGCCTTGGCCAGCGCCAACAACTGAAAAAACATAGGCTAGTAGACACACCGTCCAATAAATTAATCAGTAAATTTTTAGATTTAAGATAATGTAATACGCGTGGGATGATACCAACTGGATGGACTACTAAGCAATTTTCCCCTCCAAGAGACTGAAAGAAAAATCAACACCCGAGGAATTGGGATTCCAAAACCTCGAGAAATACCTGGGGATCTTGCGGTTATAATAATTTGCAAAGCAATCTACACTATGCGGACCCCACAAGCCATCGAGAAAAAGAAAAAATTCTTCAGTAATTTGCCAATCATCAGTATCAATTAAACGACTTATATAAACAGCTTGTTGATTCGAAGTGCGAGGGATCCACTGTACATCTAAATGAATTCCCGATCGGATACAAATATCAAAAATCCCTCTGGCCATTTGTGCAAACCTAATTTCATGCTGCCCACTTCAACAATCTGAGCAGCTACTTGGCTATCCGTAAACCACTTAACATGTGATCCAACACTGAGGCAAATGATTGCAAAGAAACTCAATAACAGACAGTTCTCTCCACATTGAACTTTGACCTCTCTCGTTCTCCGACCACGTTTTGTGGCACACAAAATCATTGTTAAAATCAGTAATTGCTCCACCTCCGGTGGAACTGGCGTCAGAATACACAAAATAACTTGGTACCTTACTCACAAAGCAATACCTAGTGTTGATATTAACCATACTTTCCTTCCAAAAATACAGTTCTTCCTTGCAGTAATCGTCAAGAAGGGATATAGAATCCCAATTATCCCTGCACGCGGTGGACAAGACACAATGTCTGGTCATTATCCTGCCAATGTTACCAACTACAGGACAGGTAGAGATAACTTGACCTGTGAAGGAAGACAACTCTCTCGCGGTAACTTTGAAATCGGCTTCAATAATATGATCAATTGAGTTAATGATCTTAACAATTCTCCTTTCCACAATTTAAAAGTACCTAATGCAGCATTCCAGGTAATACCCAGCCAGTCCAATACTTGGGTGGGTTCCCATACCGATTTATCTTCATTGACAACAAAACCTGCGTTGCACAAATCCGCCCTTACAGCCCGGGCCTTAATGAGACAACTTTCTCTATCCTGAACAATCGCCCAACCATCATCCAAGAAGATGCTTTACAAAGACCCTGTACTCTCCAAAACTTCAAAACCTTAGTAAAAACCCAAGGGGCAGAGGACAGACCGAACGGGAGCACAGAAAAAACATAAATATTTCCTTAATGGAATCGGGCGCACGCCATGAAAACCCCAGAAAAGTTTGGTGCTCTTGTGCAATGTCTACATGATGGTAACCACTTTTTAAATCGAAGGAAAACATGAACCCATCCTTCACAAAATAAGACATAGCAATTTTCCAGTCCTCTTACTTAACACTTTGCTTAATTAATGACTTGTTGACATGACGCAAATCGAGAATAAGCTCTTCTTACCGCATGGTTGTTCAGAAACTGACAAAGGATTTACAACAAAAGGCTGCTCATTAACCAAACGCACCCGGTCTGAATTAAGGAGCTCAAGAACAGCTTGATCCACAAAAACAGCATAAATACAAGCCGACTTATTATTTTCAGTTTTACGGCCAACGGAAAACTAATGAATGGCAGTCTGTAGCCATTTTCAATAATAGACAAAATGAAATCCGGAGCACCTATAGATCTGCAGAAAACTAAATTATTCTTCAGATTACCCTTAACACGTAATGAATGTCAGCTTTCAAGTTCGTAATCCTGTGTAAACTGATGTACCTGCGCCAAGGCATCATCATTGCTTTTGTTGAGCTGATTGGCCTGAGGTTGGCTTGTTGTAGAGATTCCAGGGAAAGAATTGTAGCTAAGGGGCTGGTAACTTCCCGGCCAGAACAAGGATTGGCAGTCCTTAGCCCAGTGTCCAAATTTGCCGCATTTGAAACAGCGGAAGAAGTCGCCAAAAGCGTCTCTACGGCCTGAAAGATAAAGGCAATGACGAAACCTGTAGTAAACGGGAGGTGGGGGGGGGGGGGGGGGGGTTAAAGCAGAAAGATGAATAAACTGTATGGAACCGCAAGCGTGAATGGTACTCAAGAGACAGCGGAGGGTAAATACTAATAACTGGCCAATCCCTGACAAACATGAAAAACAGAATGCACAATAGTGGGTGCGGCAGGTGTGAAATGAAAACACCGCAACTAATTACTTGGAATACCAGCGGAAAATATTTACGTTCTAATTCGCTTCGCTCAAACGAACGTAAAACATTTTACCCTTAAATTCCCGTAATACAAACAAATACCACGAGAATATGGTAGGATGCGCAAGCGTATCCAAAACACCCATGAACATACAAAGTATAGAGGAGACTCTTTATCTTATACCACGAAAAAGTTGATTATCAGTGCCCAAAGCAATTCTTGGTTTCTTTCCACGATCACTGGAGAGTTGTTCTTTTTGGCGTCTCTTGCGACTCGCAGCTTCCCTTGCCTTCTTAAGACGTTTTTCATCTTCGGAGCCGGATGCAAGTTCGTCTGACTCGTACTCGGCTACGACCTGCCAGCCGTCCATGCTTTTATCAGCGATTTTTATCAGCTTCTGCCGCTTTCGAATACGTTGCCTGCCTTCTTGGGAAAGCTTCTTGATTTGCGACAACTTTGGCTCGATGCTTTCACTCTCGGTTTCAATACTTTCCAAAATGGTATCCAGCTCGGCATTAAGCTCAAATTGTTTCTGGTTTCCTTTGAACTTTAGCTGCACAACTTCTTTATCTAACTTACTTCTATGCTCGATTTGCTTTCCTTTGTCTTCTAATTTTTTCTCAAGAAAATCTTTGAACATGGAAAAGACTTGATCAACGGCTGCTGAGTTGCCTCCACTGTCACCCGAAGACGTTTGGAATACTTCAGCCGAAACGGACGAACCTTCGCTCTGTATCTGGTCGTTGGGCATCACACGAATAGATGGGCTTAAAGCAGAAAGATGAATAAACTGTATGGAACCGCAAGCGTGAATGGTACTCAAGAGACAGCGGAGGGTATAAATACTAATAACTGGCCAATCCCTGACAAACATGAAAAACAGAATGCACAATAGTGGGTGCGGCAGGTGTGAAATGAAAACACCGCAACTAATTACTTGGAATACCAGCGGAAAAATATATAAAACCGCGGTTTTTTGAAATGGCTAAGGGGGGACCAGGGAAAATGTTCAAAATTGACCGATTTTTTGAGCAACCGTCGGAAGGCTAAAAAAATAGGAAATACAAGTCGTATCTATAGGCCTAATTCGATGGAGGAAAGCTAACTATGTCGTAAAATTCGATTATGCAAAATTACCGGATGAAAAAAAACCATTAGACGAGAAATGACAACTTTGCAAAAGTCTGAAAACCCGGGTTTTTTTAAGAATGGCAAAGGGGGGACCAAGGGAAAATGTTCAAAAATGACCGATTTTTTGAGCAAACTTGGGAAGGCTAAAAAAATAGGAAATACAAGTCGTATCATACCCTAATTAGTATGGATGGAAAGCTAAACTATCGTAGATTTCGATTATGCAAAAAAACCGGATGAAAAAACACCTATTAGACGAGAAATGACAACTTTTGCAAAAGTGTCGAAAACCGCGGGTTTTTGAAAAATGGCAAAGGGGGGACCAAGGGAAAATGTTCAAAAATGACCGATTTTTTGAGCAAACTTCGGAAGGCTAAAAAAATAGGAAATACAAGTCGTATCATAGCCTAATTAGTATGGATGGAAAGCTAAACTATCGTAGATTTCGATTATGCAAAAAACCGGATGAAAAAACACCTATTAGACGAGAAATGACAACTTTTGCAAAAGTGTCGAAAACCGCGGTTTTTTGAAAAATGGCAAAGGGGGGACCAAGGGAAAATGTTCAAAAATGACCGATTTTTTGAGCAAACTTCGGAAGGCTAAAAAAATAGGAAATACAAGTCGTATCATAGCCTAATTAGTATGGATGGAAAGCTAAACTATCGTAGATTTCGATTATGCAAAAAACCGGATGAAAAAACACTTATTAGACGAGAAATGACAACTTTTGCAAAAGTGTCGAAAACCGCGCTTTTTTGAAAAATGGCAAAGGGGGGACCAAGGGAAAATGTTCAAAAATGACCGATTTTTTGAGCAAACTTCGGAAGGCTAAAAAAATAGGAAATACAAGTCGTATCATAGCCTAATTAGTATGGATGGAAAGCTAAACTATCGTAGATTTCGATTATGCAAAAAACCGGATGAAAAAACACTTATTAGACGAGAAATGACAACTTTTGCAAAAGTGTCGAAAACCGCGCTTTTTTGAAAAATGGCAAAGGGGGGACCAAGGGAAAATGTTCAAAAATGACCGATTTTTTGAGCAAACTTCGGAAGGCTAAAAAAATAGGAAATACAAGTCGTATCATAGCCTAATTAGTATGGATGGAAAGCTAAACTATCGTAGATTTCGATTATGCAAAAAACCGGATGAAAAAACACTTATTAGACGAGAAATGACAACTTTTGCAAAAGTGTCGAAAACCGCGGTTTTTTGAAAAATGGCAAAGGGGGGACCAAGGGAAAATGTTCAAAAATGACCGATTTTTGAGCAAACTTCGGAACGCTAAAAAATAGGAAATACAAGTCGTATCATAGCCTAATTAGTATGGATGGAAAGCTAAACTATCGTAGATTTCGATTATGCAAAAAACCGGATGAAAAAACACTTATTAGACGAGAAATGACAACTTTGCAAAAGTGTCGAAAACCGCGCTTTTTTGAAAAATGGCAAAGGGGGGACCAAGGGAAAATGTTCAAAAATGACCGATTTTTTGAGCAAACTTCGGAAGGCTAAAAAAATAGGAAATACAAGTCGTATCATAGCCTAATTAGTATGGATGGAAAGCTAAACTATCGTAGATTTCGATTATGCAAAAAACCGGATGAAAAAACACTTATTAGACGAGAAATGACAACTTTTGCAAAAGTGTCGAAAACCGCGCTTTTTTGAAAAATGGCAAAGGGGGGACCAAGGGAAAATGTTCAAAAATGACCGATTTTTTGAGCAAACTTCGGAAGGCTAAAAAAATAGGAAATACAAGTCGTATCATAGCCTAATTAGTATGGATGGAAAGCTAAACTATCGTAGATTTCGATTATGCAAAAAACCGGATGAAAAAACACTTATTAGACGAGAAATGACAACTTTTGCAAAAGTGTCGAAAACCGCGCTTTTTTGAAAAATGGCAAAGGGGGGACCAAGGGAAAATGTTCAAAAATGACCGATTTTTTGAGCAAACTTCGGAAGGCTAAAAAAATAGGAAATACAAGTCGTATCATAGCCTAATTAGTATGGATGGAAAGCTAAACTATCGTAGATTTCGATTATGCAAAAAACCGGATGAAAAAACACTTATTAGACGAGAAATGACAACTTTTGCAAAAGTGTCGAAAACCGCGCTTTTTTGAAAAATGGCAAAGGGGGGACCAAGGGAAAATGATCAAACATGACCGTATTTTTGAGCAAACTTCGGAAGGCTAAAAAAATAGGAAATACAAGTCGTATCATAGCCTAATTAGTATGGATGGAAAGCTAAACTATCGTAGATTTCGATTATGCAAAAAACCGGATGAAAAAACACTTATTAGACGAGAAATGACAACTTTTGCAAAAGTGTCGAAAACCGCGCTTTTTTGAAAAATGGCAAAGGGGGGACCAAGGGAAAATGTTCAAAAATGACCGATTTTTTGAGCAAACTTCGGAAGGCTAAAAAAATAGGAAATACAAGTCGTATCATAGCCTAATTAGTATGGATGGAAAGCTAAACTATCGTAGATTTCGATTATGCAAAAAACCGGATGAAAAAACACTTATTAGACGAGAAATGACAACTTTTGCAAAAGTGTCGAAAACCGCGCTTTTTTGAAAAATGGCAAAGGGGGGACCAAGGGAAAATGTTCAAAAATGACCGATTTTTTGAGCAAACTTCGGAAGGCTAAAAAAATAGGAAATACAAGTCGTATCATAGCCTAATTAGTATGGATGGAAAGCTAAACTATCGTAGATTTCGATTATGCAAAAAACCGGATGAAAAAACACTTATTAGACGAGAAATGACAACTTTTGCAAAAGTGTCGAAAACCGCGCTTTTTTGAAAAATGGCAAAGGGGGGACCAAGGGAAAATGTTCAAAAATGACCGATTTTTTGAGCAAACTTCGGAAGGCTAAAAAAATAGGAAATACAAGTCGTATCATAGCCTAATTAGTATGGATGGAAAGCTAAACTATCGTAGATTTCGATTATGCAAAAAACCGGATGAAAAAACACTTATTAGACGAGAAATGACAACTTTTGCAAAAGTGTCGAAAACCGCGCTTTTTTGAAAAATGGCAAAGGGGGGACCAAGGGAAAATGTTCAAAAATGACCGATTTTTTGAGCAAACTTCGGAAGGCTAAAAAAATAGGAAATACAAGTCGTATCATAGCCTAATTAGTATGGATGGAAAGCTAAACTATCGTAGATTTCGATTATGCAAAAAACCGGATGAAAAAACACTTATTAGACGAGAAATGACAACTTTTGCAAAAGTGTCGAAAACCGCGCTTTTTTGAAAAATGGCAAAGGGGGGACCAAGGGAAAATGTTCAAATATGGCCGAATTTTTGAGCAAACTTCGGAAGGCTAAAAAAATAGGAAATACAAGTCGTATCATAGCCTAATTAGTATGGATGGAAAGCTAAACTATCGTAGATTTCGATTATGCAAAAAACCGGATGAAAAAACACCTATTAGACGAGAAATGACAACTTTTGCAAAAGTGTCGAAAACCGCGGTTTTTTGAAAAATGGCAAAGGGGGGACCAAGGGAAAATGTTCAAAAATGACCGATTTTTTGAGCAAACTTCGGAAGGCTAAAAAGATAGGAAATACAAGTCGTATCATAGCCTAATTAGTATGGATGGAAAGCTAAACTATCGTAGATTTCTATTATGCAAAACACCGGCCTAAAAACAACTTATTAGACGAGAAATGACAACTTTTGCAAAAGTGTCGAAAACCGCGGTTTTTTGAAAAATGGCAAAGGGGGGACCAAGGGAAAATGTTCAAAAATGACCGATTTTTGTACCAAACTTCGGAAGGCTAAAAAAAAGAGGACATACAAGTCGTATCATAGCCTAATTAGTATGGATGGAAAGCTAAACTATCGTAGATTTCGATTATGCAAAAAACCGGATGAAAAAACACCTATTAGACGAGAAATGACAACTTTTGCAAAAGTGTCGAAAACCGCGGTTTTTTGAAAAATGGCAAAGGGGGGACCAAGGGAAAATGTTCAAAAATGACCGATTTTTTGAGCAAACTTCGGAAGGCTAAAAAAATAGGAAATACAAGTCGTATCATAGCCTAATTAGTATGGATGGAAAGCTAAACTATCGTAGATTTCGATTATGCAAAAAACCGGATGAAAAAACACCTATTAGACGAGAAATGACAACTTTTGCAAAAGTGTCGAAAACCGCGGTTTTTTGAAAAATGGCAAAGGGGGGACCAAGGGAAAATGTTCAAAAATGACCGATTTTTTGAGCAAACTTCGGAAGGCTAAAAAAATAGGAAATACAAGTCGTATCATAGCCTAATTAGTATGGATGGAAAGCTAAACTATCGTAGATTTCGATTATGCAAAAAACGGATGAAAAAACACTTATTAGACGAGAAATGACAACTTTTGCAAAAGTGTCGAAAACCGCGGTTTTTTGAAAAATGGCAAAGGGGGGACCAAGGGAAAATGTTCAAAAATGACCGATTTTTTGAGCAAACTTCGGAAGGCTAAAAAAATAGGAAATACAAGTCGTATCATAGCCTAATTAGTATGGATGGAAAGCTAAACTATCGTAGATTTCGATTATGCAAAAAACCGGATGAAAAAACACTTATTAGACGAGAAATGACAACTTTTGCAAAAGTGTCGAAAACCGCGCTTTTTTGAAAAATGGCAAAGGGGGGACCAAGGGAAAATGTTCAAAAATGACCGATTTTTTGAGCAAACTTCGGAAGGCTAAAAAAATAGGAAATACAAGTCGTATCATAGCCTAATTAGTATGGATGGAAAGCTAAACTATCGTAGATTTCGATTATGCAAAAAACCGGATGAAAAAACACTTATTAGACGAGAAATGACAACTTTTGCAAAAGTGTCGAAAACCGCGCTTTTTTGAAAAATGGCAAAGGGGGGACCAAGGGAAAATGTTCAAAAATGACCGATTTTTTGAGCAAACTTCGGAAGGCTAAAAAAATAGGAAATACAAGTCGTATCATAGCCTAATTAGTATGGATGGAAAGCTAAACTATCGTAGATTTCGATTATGCAAAAAACCGGATGAAAAAACACCTATTAGACGAGAAATGACAACTTTTGCAAAAGTGTCGAAAACCGCGGTTTTTGAAAAATGGCAAAGGGGGGACCAAGGGAAAATGTTCAAAAATGACCGATTTTTTGAGCAAACTTCGGAAGGCTAAAAAAATAGGAAATACAAGTCGTATCATAGCCTAATTAGTATGGATGGAAAGCTAAACTATCGTAGATTTCGATTATGCAAAAAACCGGATGAAAAAACACCTATTAGACGAGAAATGACAACTTTTGCAAAAGTGTCGAAAACCGCGGTTTTTTGAAAAATGGCAAAGGGGGGACCAAGGGAAAATGTTCAAAAATGACCGATTTTTTGAGCAAACTTCGGAAGGCTAAAAAAATAGGAAATACAAGTCGTATCATAGCCTAATTAGTATGGATGGAAAGCTAAACTAACGTAGCACGCGTGTATTCAAGACACCTGCTGAAATAACACATATTATATGAGAAATGACAACTTTTGCAAAAGTGTCGAAAACCGCGGTTTTTTGAAAAATGGCAAAGGGGGGACCAAGGGAAAATGTTCAAAAATGACCGATTTTTTGAGCAAACTTCGGAAGGCTAAAAAAATAGGAAATACAAGTCGTATCATAGCCTAATTAGTATGGATGGAAAGCTAAACTATCGTAGATTTCGATTATGCAAAAAACCGGATGAAAAAACACCTATTAGACGAGAAATGACAACTTTTGCAAAAGTGTCGAAAACCGCGGTTTTTTGAAAAATGGCAAAGGGGGGACCAAAGGAAAATGTTCAAAACTGACCGATTTTATGCGCAAACTTCGGAAGGCTAAAAAGATAGGAAATACAAGTCGTATCATAGCCTAATTAGTATGGATGGAAAGCTAAACTATCGTAGATTTCGATTATGCAAAAAACCGGATGAGAAAACACCTATTAGACGAGAAATGACAACTTTTGCAAAAGTGTCGAAAACCGCGCTTTTTTGAAAAATGGCAAAGGGGGGACCAAGGGAAAATGTTCAAAAATGACCGATTTTTTGAGCAAACTTCGGAAGGCTAAAAAAATAGGAAATACAAGTCGTATCATAGCCTAATTAGTATGGATGGAAAGCTAAACTATCGTAGATTTCGATTATGCAAAAAACCGGATGAAAAAACACCTATTAGACGAGAAATGACAACTTTTGCAAAAGTGTCGAAAACCGCGCTTTTTTGAAAAATGGCAAAGGGGGGACCAAGGGAAAATGTTCAAAAATGACCGATTTTTTGAGCAAACTTCGGAAGGCTAAAAAAATAGGAAATACAAGTCGTATCATAGCCTAATTAGTATGGATGGAAAGCTAAACTATCGTAGATTTCGATTATGCAAAAAACCGGATGAAAAAACACTTATTAGACGAGAAATGACAACTTTTGCAAAAGTGTCGAAAACCGCGCTTTTTTGAAAAATGGCAAAGGGGGGACCAAGGGAAAATGTTCAAAAATGACCGATTTTTTGAGCAAACTTCGGAAGGCTAAAAAAATAGGAAATACAAGTCGTATCATAGCCTAATTAGTATGGATGGAAAGCTAAACTATCGTAGATTTCTATTTATTTAAAAACAGGATGAAAAAACACTTATTAGACGAGAAATGACAACTTTTGCAAAAGTGTCGAAAACCGCGCTTTTTTGAAAAATGGCAAAGGGGGGACCAAGGGAAAATGTTCAAAAATGACCGATTTTTTGAGCAAACTTCGGAAGGCTAAAAAAATAGGAAATACAAGTCGTATCATAGCCTAATTAGTATGGATGGAAAGCTAAACTATCGTAGATTTCGATTATGCAAAAAACCGGATGAAAAAAACACTTATTAGACGAGAAATGACAACTTTTGCAAAAGTGTCGAAAACCGCGGTTTTTTGAAAAATGGCAAAGGGGGGACCAAGGGAAAATGTTCAAAAATGACCGATTTTTTGAGCAAACTTCGGAAGGCTAAAAAAATAGGAAATACAAGTCGTATCATAGCCTAATTAGTATGGATGGAAAGCTAAACTATCGTAGATTTCGATTATGCAAAAAACCGGATGAAAAAACACTTATTAGACGAGAAATGACAACTTTTGCAAAAGTGTCGAAAACCGCGGTTTTTTGAAAAATGGCAAAGGGGGGACCAAGGGAAAATGTTCAAAAATGACCGATTTTTTGAGCAAACTTCGGAAGGCTAAAAAAATAGGAAATACAAGTCGTATCATAGCCTAATTAGTATGGATGGAAAGCTAAACTATCGTAGATTTCGATTATGCAAAAAACCGGATGAAAAAACACTTATTAGACGAGAAATGACAACTTTTGCAAAAGTGTCGAAAACCGCGGTTTTTTGAAAAATGGCAAAGGGGGGACCAAGGGAAAATGTTCAAAAATGACCGATTTTTTGAGCAAACTTCGGAAGGCTAAAAAAATAGGAAATACAAGTCGTATCATAGCCTAATTAGTATGGATGGAAAGCTAAACTATCGTAGATTTCGATTATGCAAAAGACCGGATGAAAAAATACCTATTAGACGAGAAATGACAACTTTTGCAAAAGTGTCGAAAACCGCGGTTTTTTGAAAAATGGCAAAGGGGGGACCAAGGGAAAATGTTCAAAAATGACCGATTTTTTGAGCAAACTTCGGAAGGCTAAAAAAATAGGAAATACAAGTCGTATCATAGCCTAATTAGTATGGATGGAAAGCTAAACTATCGTAGATTTCGATTATGCAAAAAACCGGATGAAAAAACACCTATTAGACGAGAAATGACAACTTTTGCAAAAGTGTCGAAAACCGCGGTTTTTTGAAAAATGGCAAAGGGGGGACCAAGGGAAAATGTTCAAAAATGACCGATTTTTTGAGCAAACTTCGGAAGGCTAAAAAAATAGGAAATACAAGTCGTATCATAGCCTAATTAGTATGGATGGAAAGCTAAACTATCGTAGATTTCGATTATGCAAAAAACCGGATGAAAAAACACCTATTAGACGAGAAATGACAACTTTTGCAAAAGTGTCGAAAACCGCGCTTTTTTGAAAAATGGCAAAGGGGGGACCAAGGGAAAATGTTCAAAAATGACCGATTTTTTGAGCAAACTTCGGAAGGCTAAAAAAATAGGAAATACAAGTCGTATCATAGCCTAATTAGTATGGATGGAAAGCTAAACTATCGTAGATTTCGATTATGCAAAAAACCGGATGAAAAAACACTTATTAGACGAGAAATGACAACTTTTGCAAAAGTGTCGAAAACCGCGCTTTTTTGAAAAATGGCAAAGGGGGGACCAAGGGAAAATGTTCAAAAATGACCGATTTTTTGAGCAAACTTCGGAAGGCTAAAAAAATAGGAAATACAAGTCGTATCATAGCCTAATTAGTATGGATGGAAAGCTAAACTATCGTAGATTTCGATTATGCAAAAAACCGGATGAAAAAACACTTATTAGACGAGAAATGACAACTTTTGCAAAAGTGTCGAAAACCGCGGTTTTTTGAAAAATGGCAAAGGGGGGACCAAGGGAAAATGTTCAAAAATGACCGATTTTTTGAGCAAACTTCGGAAGGCTAAAAAAATAGGAAATACAAGTCGTATCATAGCCTAATTAGTATGGATGGAAAGCTAAACTATCGTAGATTTCGATTATGCAAAAAACCGGATGAAAAAACACTTATTAGACGAGAAATGACAACTTTTGCAAAAGTGTCGAAAACCGCGCTTTTTTGAAAAATGGCAAAGGGGGGACCAAGGGAAAATGTTCAAAAATGACCGATTTTTTGAGCAAACTTCGGAAGGCTAAAAAAATAGGAAATACAAGTCGTATCATAGCCTAATTAGTATGGATGGAAAGCTAAACTATCGTAGATTTCGATTATGCAAAAAACCGGATGAAAAACCACTTATTAGACGAGAAATGACAACTTTTGCAAAAGTGTCGAAAACCGCGCTTTTTTGAAAAATGGCAAAGGGGGGACCAAGGGAAAATGTTCAAAAATGACCGATTTTTTGAGCAAACTTCGGAAGGCTAAAAAAATAGGAAATACAAGTCGTATCATAGCCTAATTAGTATGGATGGAAAGCTAAACTATCGTAGATTTCGATTATGCAAAAAACCGGATGAAAAAACACTTATTAGACGAGAAATGACAACTTTTGCAAAAGTGTCGAAAACCGCGCTTTTTTGAAAAATGGCAAAGGGGGGACCAAGGGAAAATGTTCAAAAATGACCGATTTTTTGAGCAAACTTCGGAAGGCTAAAAAAATAGGAAATACAAGTCGTATCATAGCCTAATTAGTATGGATGGAAAGCTAAACTATCGTAGATTTCGATTATGCAAAAAACCGGATGAAAAAACACTTATTAGACGAGAAATGACAACTTTTGCAAAAGTGTCGAAAACCGCGGTTTTTTGAAAAATGGCAAAGGGGGGACCAAGGGAAAATGTTCAAAAATGACCGATTTTTTGAGCAAACTTCGGAAGGCTAAAAAAATAGGAAATACAAGTCGTATCATAGCCTAATTAGTATGGATGGAAAGCTAAACTATCGTAGATTTCGATTATGCAAAAAACCGGATGAAAAAACACTTATTAGACGAGAAATGACAACTTTTGCAAAAGTGTCGAAAACCGCGCTTTTTTGAAAAATGGCAAAGGGGGGACCAAGGGAAAATGTTCAAAAATGACCGATTTTTTGAGCAAACTTCGGAAGGCTAAAAAAATAGGAAATACAAGTCGTATCATAGCCTAATTAGTATGGATGGAAAGCTAAACTATCGTAGATTTCGATTATGCAAAAAACCGGATGAAAAAACACTTATTAGACGAGAAATGACAACTTTTGCAAAAGTGTCGAAAACCGCGCTTTTTTGAAAAATGGCAAAGGGGGGACCAAGGGAAAATGTTCAAAAATGACCGATTTTTTGAGCAAACTTCGGAAGGCTAAAAAATAGGAAATACAAGTCGTATCATAGCCTAATTAGTATGGATGGAAAGCTAAACTATCGTAGATTTCGATTATGCAAAAAACCGGATGAAAAAACACTTATTAGACGAGAAATGACAACTTTTGCAAAAGTGTCGAAAACCGCGCTTTTTTGAAAAATGGCAAAGGGGGGACCAAGGGAAAATGTTCAAAAATGACCGATTTTTTGAGCAAACTTCGGAAGGCTAAAAAAATAGGAAATACAAGTCGTATCATAGCCTAATTAGTATGGATGGAAAGCTAAACTATCGTAGATTTCGATTATGCAAAAAACCGGATGAAAAAACACTTATTAGACGAGAAATGACAACTTTTGCAAAAGTGTCGAAAACCGCGCTTTTTTGAAAAATGGCAAAGGGGGGACCAAGGGAAAATGTTCAAAAATGACCGATTTTTTGAGCAAACTTCGGAAGGCTAAAAAAATAGGAAATACAAGTCGTATCATAGCCTAATTAGTATGGATGGAAAGCTAAACTATCGTAGATTTCGATTATGCAAAAAACCGGATGAAAAAACACTTATTAGACGAGAAATGACAACTTTTGCAAAAGTGTCGAAAACCGCGGTTTTTTGAAAAATGGCAAAGGGGGGACCAAGGGAAAATGTTCAAAAATGACCGATTTTTGAGCAAACTTCGGAAGGCTAAAAAAATAGGAAATACAAGTCGTATCATAGCCTAATTAGTATGGATGGAAAGCTAAACTATCGTAGATTTCGATTATGCAAAAAACCGGATGAAAAAACACCTATTAGACGAGAAATGACAACTTTTGCAAAAGTGTCGAAAACCGCGGTTTTTTAAAAAAATGGCAAAGGGGGGACCAAGGGAAAATGTTTAAAAATGACCGATTTTTTTAAGCAAACTTCCGAAAGCTAAAAAAATAGGAAATACAAGTCGTATCATAGCCTAATTAGTATGGATGGAAAGCCTAATACCTATAGTAGATTTCGATTTTATGCAAAAAACCGGATGAAAAAAACACCTATTAGACGAGAAATGACAACCTTTTGCAAAAAGTGTCGAAACCGCGGTTTTTTGAAACATGGCAAAGGGGGAGACCACCGGGAAAATGTTCAAAAATGACCGATTTTGTGTAGCAAACCCCTTCGGAAGGCTAAAAAACATACGGAAAATACAAGTCGTATCATAGCATAATTAGTATGGATGGAACAGCTAAACTATGTCGTAGATTTCGATTATGCAAAAAACCGGTATTGAAAAAACACCTATTTAGACGGAGAAATGACAACTTTTGCAAAATGTGTTCGAAAAGCCGCGGGTTTTTTGAATAATGGCAAAGGGGGGGGGGGGGACCAAGGTGAAAATGTTCAAAAATTGGGGGGGGGGGGGGGGGGGGAACGAAATTAGTTTTTGTGAGCAACACTTCGGAAGGCTTAAAAAATAGGAAATACAAGTCGTATCATAGGCTAATTAGTATGGATGAGAAAGCTCAAACTATCGTAGATTTTCGATTATGCAAAAAAACCGGCATGGACAAAATACACTCTAATCTAGACGAGAAATGACAAACTTTTGCAAAAAGTGTCGAAAACCGCGGTTTTTTTGAAAAAATGGCAAAGGGGGGGACCAAGGCGAGAAATGTTCACAAAACACATGACCGAACTGTTTTTTTGAGGCAAACTTTCGGAAGGCTAAAAAAATATGGAACTACCAAGTCGTTATCATAAGCCTAATTAGTATGGATGGAAAGCTAAAAACTATCGTAGATTTCGATTATGCAAAAAACCGGCATTGAAAAAACACCATATGTAGACGAGAAAAAGGGGACAACTTTTGCCAAAAAACCGTGTCGAAAAAACCGCGGTTTTTTGAAAAATGGCAAAAGGAGGGGGGACCAAGGGAAAAATGTTCACAAAAAGGACCGACTTTTGTTGAGGCAAACTTCGGAAGGCTAAAAAATTAGGACAAATACACAGGCGTATCATACGCCTAATTAGTATGGATGGAAAGCTAAACTATCGTTAGATTTCGATTTATGCAAAAAACCGGATGAAAAAACACCTATTAGACGAGAAATGACAAATTTTGCAAAAGTTTCGAAAACCGCGGTTTTTTAAAAAATGGCAAAGGGGGGGCGAAGGAAAAATGTTCAAAAATGACCGATATTTTTAGCACACTTCGGAAGGCTAAAAAAATACGCAACACAAGTCCGATCATAGCCTAATTAGTATGGATGGAAAGCTAAACTATCGTAGATTTCGATTATGCAAAAAACCGGATGAAAAAACACCTATTAGACGAGAAAAGACAACTTTTGCAAAAGTGTCGAAAACCGCGCTTTTTTGAAAAATGGAAAAGGGGGGACCAAGGGAAAATGTTCAAAAATGACCGATTTTTTGAGCAAACTTCGGAAGGCTAAAAAAATAGGAAATACAAGTCGTATCATAGCCTAATTAGTATGGATGGAAAGCTAAACTATCGTAGATTTCGATTATGCAAAAAAACGGATGAAAAAACACCTATTAGACGAGAAATGACAATTTTTTAAAAAAGTGTCGAAAACCGCGGTTTTTTGAAAAATGGCAAAGGGGGGACCAAGGGAAAATGTTCAAAAATGGCCGATTTTTTTAGCAAACTTTGGAAGGCCAAAAAAATAGGAAATGGAAGTCGTATCATAGCCTAATTAGTATGGATGGAAAGCTAAACTATCGTAGATTTCGATTATGCAAAAGACCGGATAAAAAAACACCTATTAGACAAAAAATGACAATTGTTGCAAAAGTGTCGAAAACCGCGGTTTTTTGAAAAATGGCAAAGGGGGGACCAAGGGAAAATGTTCAAAAATGACCGATTTTTTGAGCAAACTTCGGAAGGCTAAAAAAATAGGAAATACAAGTCGTATCATAGCCTAATTAGTATGGATGGAAAGCTAAACTATCGTAGATTTCGATTATGCAAAAAACCGGATGAAAAAACACCTATTAGACGAGAAATGACAACTTTTGCAAAAGTGTCGAAAACCGCGGTTTTTTGAAAAATGGCAAAGGGGGGACCAAGGGAAAATGTTCAAAAATGACCGATTTTTTTAAGCAAACTTCGGAAAGCTAAAAAAATAGGAAATACAAGTCGTATCATAGCCTAATTAGTATGGATGGAAAGCTAAACTATCGTAGATTTCGATTATGCAAAACACCGGATGAAAAAACACTTATTAGACGAGAAATGACAACTTTTGCAAAAGTGTCGAAAACCGCGCTTTTTTGAAAAATGGCAAAGGGGGGACCAAGGGAAAATGTTCAAAAATGACCGATTTTTTGAGCAAACTTCGGAAGGCTAAAAAAAATAGGAAATACAAGTCGTATCATAGCCTAATTAGTATGGATGGAAAGCTAAACTATCGTAGATTTCGATTATGCAAAAAACCGGATGAAAAAACACCTATTAGACGAGAAATGACAACTTTTGCAAAAGTGTCGAAAACCGCGGTTTTTTGAAAAATGGCAAAGGGGGGACCAAGGGAAAATGTTCAAAAATGACCGATTTTTTGAGCAAACTTCGGAAGGCTAAAAAAATAGGAAATACAAGTCGTATCATAGCCTAATTAGTATGGATGGAAAGCTAAACTATCGTAGATTTCGATTATGCAAAAAACCGGATGAAAAAACACTTATTAGACGAGAAATGACAACTTTTGCAAAAGTGTCGAAAACCGCGCTTTTTTGAAAAATGGCAAAGGGGGGACCAAGGGAAAATGTTCAAAAATGACCGATTTTTTGAGCAAACTTCGGAAGGCTAAAAAAATAGGAAATACAAGTCGTATCATAGCCTAATTAGTATGGATGGAAAGCTAAACTATCGTAGATTTCGATTATGCAAAAAACCGGATGAAAAAACACTTATTAGACGAGAAATGACAACTTTTGCAAAAGTGTCGAAAACCGCGCTTTTTTGAAAAATGGCAAAGGGGGGACCAAGGGAAAATGTTCAAAAATGACCGATTTTTTGAGCAAACTTCGGAAGGCTAAAAAAATAGGAAATACAAGTCGTATCATAGCCTAATTAGTATGGATGGAAAGCTAAACTATCGTAGATTTCGATTATGCAAAAAACCGGATGAAAAAACACTTATTAGACGAGAAATGACAACTTTTGCAAAAGTGTCGAAAACCGCGCTTTTTTGAAAAATGGCAAAGGGGGGACCAAGGGAAAATGTTCAAAAATGACCGATTTTTTGAGCAAACTTCGGAAGGCTAAAAAAATAGGAAATACAAGTCGTATCATAGCCTAATTAGTATGGATGGAAAGCTAAACTATCGTAGATTTCGATTATGCAAAAAACCGGATGAAAAAACACTTATTAGACGAGAAATGACAACTTTTGCAAAAGTGTCGAAAACCGCGCTTTTTTGAAAAATGGCAAAGGGGGGACCAAGGGAAAATGTTCAAAAATGACCGATTTTTTGAGCAAACTTCGGAAGGCTAAAAAAATAGGAAATACAAGTCGTATCATAGCCTAATTAGTATGGATGGAAAGCTAAACTATCGTAGATTTCGATTATGCAAAAAACCGGATGAAAAAACACTTATTAGACGAGAAATGACAACTTTTGCAAAAGTGTCGAAAACCGCGCTTTTTTGAAAAATGGCAAAGGGGGGACCAAGGGAAAATGTTCAAAAATGACCGATTTTTTGAGCAAACTTCGGAAGGCTAAAAAAATAGGAAATACAAGTCGTATCATAGCCTAATTAGTATGGATGGAAAGCTAAACTATCGTAGATTTCGATTATGCAAAAAACCGGATGAAAAAACACTTATTAGACGAGAAATGACAACTTTTGCAAAAGTGTCGAAAACCGCGCTTTTTTGAAAAATGGCAAAGGGGGGACCAAGGGAAAATGTTCAAAAATGAACGAATATTTGAGCAAACTTCGGAAGGCTAAAAAAATAGGAAATACAAGTCGTATCATAGCCTAATTAGTATGGATGGAAAGCTAAACTATCGTAGATTTCGATTATGCAAAAAACCGGATGAAAAAACACTTATTAGACGAGAAATGACAACTTTTGCAAAAGTGTCGAAAACCGCGCTTTTTTGAAAAATGGCAAAGGGGGGACCAAGGGAAAATGTTCAAAAATGACCGATTTTTTGAGCAAACTTCGGAAGGCTAAAAAATAGGAAATACAAGTCGTATCATAGCCTAATTAGTATGGATGGAAAGCTAAACTATCGTAGATTTCGATTATGCAAAAAACCGGATGAAAAAACACTTATTAGACGAGAAATGACAACTTTTGCAAAAGTGTCGAAAACCGCGCTTTTTGAAAAATGGCAAAGGGGGGACCAAGGGAAAATGTTCAAAAATGACCGATTTTTTGAGCAAACTTCGGAAGGCTAAAAAAATAGGAAATACAAGTCGTATCATAGCCTAATTAGTATGGATGGAAAGCTAAACTATCGTAGATTTCGATTATGCAAAAAACCGGATGAAAAAACACTTATTAGACGAGAAATGACAACTTTTGCAAAAGTGTCGAAAACAGCGGTTTTTTGAAAAATGGCAAAGGGGGGACCAAGGGAAAATGTTCAAAAAATGACCGATTTTTTGAGCAAACTTCGGAAGGCTAAAAAAATAGGAAATACAAGTCGTATCATAGCCTAATTAGTATGGATGGAAAGGCAAACTATCGTAGATTTCGATTATGCAAAAAACCGGATGAAAAAACACCTATTAGACGAGAAATGACAACTTTTGCAAAAGTGTCGAAAACCGCGGTTTTTGAAAAATGGCAAGGTAGGGGGGGGGACCAAGGGAAAA
>NW_027180086.1:22500-32500 GCF_036669925.1 Montipora capricornis | reverse complement strand
CCCAATGTAAGTCACGTGTTGACCGTATGACATAACTGTCTAAAGAAGTCTATTCAAGGGTGGCATTTAATCGAATAAATAAGATAAACAATTTTTAAAATCTTGAGATGGCACATAAAACTGTAAAGTGTGAGCTGTCGTGTACAATTTAAATTGTAAATAGACAGCACATTTCATAATCGTTTTGTTTCCACTTAGAGGGAAAAAGAATCTCGTGTATTGCACCAGCAGGTGGCTGCATGATTTTAGGCTGGGTAATTTTTAGCTTTTTTTTACCTTTTCCTTTTCCTTCAGTTAGAGTGATATTGTTCTAAGTTTTAAATATGCTAGTCTACTCCAGAAATACTCTCATTTCACTGCGTAACTGGTACAAGACCTTCAAGAAGCTTTCGGCGCTGCTTCATGGATCCATTGTTCGACCAGTATCGACTGAAGTTTAGGAGAAGCTTGCATTTTATAATTTGCTGGCTAATGCAAGAGGACAGCGAGGTGGAAACCATCTTAGAAACCGAAGGTCCATTGCTACAGTGAATTTTACTGCTAGAAGTGATGGAGCATCAGACTCAAGTCAAAAAGGATCGAATTCTTTGAACTTATTAAATATTCACATTGACACCTCTAGAGCCATGACCGCGTCAACAACAACAGAACATCAATGCAAAATTTCTTATCTCTTGAAGTCTAAACTTAAAATTGCACATCTTAATGTGAGATCATTGAAAACAAGAAGCCATTTGCTGCAAGTGCGGGTCCTAATGCGGGAGAAGGATTATGATGTCTTGGCTGTTTCGTAGTCCTGGCTAAACTTGACTGTGATGAATGCCGAAGTTGAAATTGACGGATATACATTAACTAGATTGGACCGTCTAGGAAAGAGTGGAGGTGGAGTGTGTGTGTATACTCGTTCATCGCTCAAAGTTAAACAGTTAAAGGACATGTCTGAGATTTCGGAGTCAGGATTTCATCAGTTATGGATACAAATTCAAATGAAGAAACTGAGGTCTGTGTTACTTTGTGTGGTGTATAGACCTGAATATTGTCCTTTACCTTGTTTTGTCAACAATGTTATGGACAAATATACTCAAGCACTTACCTTTGGGAAAGATATACTTGTTGCTGGTGACTTAAATTGCGACATGTTTAAACCAAGTTCCTGAAGCTAATGCTCTCCTTGATTTGTGCAACAGCTTTAATTTAACTCAGTTGATTAAAGAGCCGACACGGGTGACCGAAAATTCGTCAACACTTATTGATGTGATCATGACTTCCAGAAACCATATAGTGGAAGATAGTGGAGTGGTCGTATCTCACTTCAGCGATCACTTTCTAGTGTATACTTCTTTGAAACTTAAGCTGCCTAAGTCTCAATCTGCAATCCCAGTCAAAAAGATCGTGACACCAAAGCATGTTTGAACCCCCTCTCCCGTGACAATGTTGATGGCGTAAAAACTGTCGGGCTCCTGGAAAAACGCCGTTCTTTTTGCAACATTGAATAGGGGGAAGGGGTAATCTGCTACACAGCGTGAAGTGTCCCCTTTATTTTTGTCTGAGATTGTGTGTAGCTGCGTGTGTGAGCTGTAGTTAGTAATTGAATGAAAAGGTCATGGGAGCTATTTATGTGAAGTGTCTGTACAAGTGGGGTGTATGCATATTATGGAAATGATTGAATTTTGCTAGATATATTTAACGAGTATGAAGGGGCCAGTAGTTCAAATAAATGAACGACTTGAGGGAAATAATTTCTCGTCAAGGAGGTCTCACTTTTAATTAGGTTAAGAGAGTTTATTTACAGTTGTCAATTCTTGTACTTGTGGTTGTTAATTGTGTGTGAAGTGGAGACTTTCTAACTCGTTCTTTGATGGACACTAAAAGATCATTTCTGTTCAGACAGTTGAAAATGTAACGGTGTTGTGATACTTCTTGTATCGAAATGGGTACATTTTAGGCACTGAGATATAATCTATGGAGGGCAGCGGTGTTCTTGGTAGAAGGCAATTGAGAAGTGTGTACCTCGTGATGTTTCGCGGAATTTATACTCGGGCCTTCTTAAAAAAGGGCAGATTTTAGTAAACAGTGAAGGCACTATGAAATGAAGTTTGCTTCCAAAACTCGCAACTACAGTAAACAAGTGCCAAGTAGACGAACGATTAACAACATATAGGAAGAAAGGAACGATTAACCATTTGATAGACGAACGATTAACCATTTCACAGCGCCAGTACTGAAGAGCAGGAGGTTTAGAGTGATTGGTTTACTTGTGATGCTATTTAACATGATGGGTAAAATTGTTTATTCAGTTGAAAACTGTACAACCCTGAAAACTCTTCGTGTTGCAAACAGCCAAAGTGGTTAACCGTCATTATAAATAATCCGCAATTCATAGCTGATTAATTATGCTAAAGCACGGTTAACCAATTGCAAGACTCACCATTTCACTGAAACGGGAGAAATATGCACAAAAGTGCAGTGAACTGAAACTTTGTGTGGACAATTTTTGTTCAATGGCATAAACAACAGTACAACACTTCGGCTTGTCGGGAAATTAGGAACGCAAATGGTTAATCGTAGATGGTTAACCGTACTCAGATTTATGATAAGTCGCCTGTTTGGTCCCACTGTTATGGCGCGTACACTAAAGAACACAGGACAAAGAATATGGATGTTTGAGTTGCTTATGATTATAACCGTTGTTGTAAACAGACTATGGCTTTGTAACAAAACATATATTGTAGCTTAGCGGGTGAATTTCCATTGAAGTGACTAGTACAAATTACAGTACAGAGAACTCTGTTCAGTCACCATAGTTTATCCCGATGTACTTTGTTATATGCCCTGATATTGCAGTGATACGGCTTGTCTCTCCAGAAACTTTGAAATAATTAAAAGATAGTTGTTGCTTCTACAGAAATCATTTGTTAATATCGTATACGACGGCCACGACTCGTAATGACAGCATGTAATCGCTTGTCTGTAGAAGCAATCAATTCATCTATTGTGCCAACGGGAATAGCTTTGATTGTCGTAATAACTCTCTTCTTAAACCCGCCGAATGACTCTTTGGTTATTCTCTTCACTTAGGCGTCTTCTTTTAATTTCTTACCCGTGATGTGAAATACATTCTCAATGCAGTGCATATCAGGAGAACGCACTGGCACGTTAATAACTCTACACTGCACTCGAGACATGGCTCTCTTCACTACAGCCGAATTCTGCGATGGGTCTCCATCTTGGATAAAATGCGTTCACCTCCTTTGGCAGCCTCTTCAAACATACGTGGAAAGTTCGTATAGATGAAATTCGCAAACTACACCCCACACATCCTCTCGTAAGGCTCACACGCTATTACTCCCTTTCCGTAGCTAAGAGCAACCATTAATCTTAGTACTCGGCCGCCAGTTCCCACTTTACACCCCTTTGAAGTGCATCCAAGGTGAAATCCCTCCGATTTCTTTCTCCATACCCTGCCCTTTGGAGCACAGGCTTGCTCGAATGGGTTGGTTTTGTGCGCAAATGCCGTACCATCTAAATAAAAAGACACCTTTTCTGTCCATAATGTCTTTTGTAGTGTTTCGCAAAAGCGACTCTCTTTTCACAATCTTGTCTTTTCAGAAGACCCTTTTTCCTTGCTTGTAGATAAAAGTAACCATGTGCATTTAAAAATCGCGTGACTGTACGCACTGACACAGCATGGGTTGACATTCCAGCACTCTCCATAAGACGTTGTGCAGTAAAATTGCCATCTTCATCGCGCAATTTGGCCAAGCATCTCAGAAGTAAACACCCCTGTCTACCTGTCTTGCTTTTACAGCGGTTAGATTTTTTCTCGCGCTGTCGCTGGATTATTCTCCAAACAACTCTACGTGAAACATTACAATGTACTGCCGTTTTTCGAATTGACATTCCCTTAACCTTGCTCAAATAATAAACACGAGCACGTGTGTTATTATCAATCCACCGCAGAGAAACCATGTTCATCGCCTTTCAGCTAAGTCCTGTATCGTGCAGTTGCAATCTCTCCCTAAATACATCTGCAACTACACAGAAAACATGTTCCAGAACATATTCGGCAACAATTAGACACATTTTCCCCACCCAAAGAATAAGAGCACTGACCCAAATGACGGGAGAACAAACGTGACACATCCATATCTTTACACCCAAACCACAACGAGATCTCTGTAGAATGTTCTACAGTTCTGTAATCAACACAATCCCGGTCAAAAAGATTGTGACACCAAAGCATGTTTGAGCCCCCCTCCCCCGTGACAATGTTGATGGCGTAAAAACTGTTGGGCTCCTGGAAAAACCCTGTTCTTTTGGCAACATTGAATAGGGGGAAGGGGTAATCTGCTACGCAGCGTGAAGTGTCCTCTTCATTTTTGTCTGAGATTGTGGCTTTGTGAATATAAGATCCTAAAAGAATTATGATCGTGATAAATTTGTAGAGGATCTCGCACAAGTGTCATGGCATGAGACCGCCCTTGTTGATGATGCGAGTGAAATGCTTGATCACTTTAACACAAAGTAGCAGAGATGGCTTATTAAGAAATGCTCGTCACACTGGTATGCCTTTAGATTGGGAGTTATACCATGATTTACGTGAAGAAGTGGGGACTAAGTTAAGAGAGGCGGAAAAAGGATACATAAAGGAAGAACTAGAGCAATCTCAGAGCACCAGGTCGAAGTGGAAGGTTATTAGAAGTTGTATTCCTAGCTGGGAAACAACTCAGCAAGTATACACGAGAGGTTTGAAGGAGGCTGCAGACGAGTTCAATCAATTTTTCATTTCTGTGGGTGCTAGGGCCTCCGAGGCTTCCAAGTCCCTGTTGGACATTCACAATCTGACCCCTGCCGTTGCTCCAGATAATGAAATCTCAGAAATGGACAAGCGTTGTTTCCATCCAGTGTCTAGTAGGGAGATTCAGAAGATTGTGATGTCTTTACCTTCAAACAAAGCCCCGGGTCATGATAAACATTTGTACTTAAGGATGCTCTTCCATGTATTCTTCAAATTCCTACAGTTATTGTTAACCGTTCCTTATTGACCTCAGTGTTCCCGTTAGCTTGGAAAAAATCTGAGGTCGTTCCATTATTGAAAGAAGGAGACCACGAGATTGATAATAATAATCGCCCAGTCTCACTTTTGCCCCTAGCATATAAAGTGTGCGAACCAGCAGCTCTGAACCAGCTGGCCACATACATGAATAACAACAGGCGCCTCACTGAACATCAAAGCCGCAATAAAAAATTACACTCATGCGAAACACTAAACGTTATGATGATGAACAAGGTACTAGAAGCAATGGACTCGAAGAAATTGACCCTTGCGTTCGTACTGGATTTGTCAAAAGCCTTTGACAGTATTGACCACTGCAGACTTCTCTCCAAACTGCAGGCTCTTGGAATTGGTCGTACTGCATTAGAATGGCTTAGAAGTTATCTAACCGGGCGCCAACAGTACATCAGGATTGGTTCTGAGACCTCGAACCTTGGCCTGATCACTCATGGAGTTCCACAAGGCTCGATATTGGGGCCAGCCCTCTTTAACCTCTACATAACTGATCTACCTACCGTCCCGGAAAGTGGCTCATTGGAATTATTTGTTGATGACTCAAAGCTGTACTTGCCGTTTCCTGTCAAAGATGCTACCGCAGTGGTGCAGCTGAAAAATGAAGACCTGGCTAAGATCACAATGTGGTGCTGTTATAATGGTCTCCTAATCAACCTGATAAGACTAAACTCTTGCTTGCTTGCTGGGAAATCGCCAGATGCTTCAAAGACTCCCCAAAGATTTTCATGTCACTTTACTAGGCAAAGAAGTTACTCCATCCAACTCAGCGAGGGATCTTGGCATAGAAATGGATGCAACGCTAAGCTTTGAAAGCTTTAAACATATTTTTGACTCAAAGTCTTTGGAAAATGTTATCCACGCTTTGGTATTTAGTCGATTATTTTATTGTTTTCCTGTATGGTCCAGTACATCAAAGAAGAACGTCTCCAAACTGCAAAGTGTCCAGAATTTTTCTGCAAGAGTTGTCACAGGCTCGAAAAAATTCGAACACATAACACCTGTCCTGAGGGACTTAAATTGGCTTCCTGTTAGTAGTATGCTAAAATATACTGTTGGCATTCTCATGTTTAAACGTGTTAAGGGACTATTCCCGCTTTGTCACTAGGGCTACTGTACACGATTGAAACACGAGAAATAAGAACAAATTAGATATTCCAGGATACAAATCTGCTGCTGGGCAGCGATCTTTTCTGTATGGATCAGTAACTATGTGGAACGCATTGCCGACTGCTATCACTGATTGTAATAACCTAACAATGTTTAAGAGGAAATTCAAAGATTATCTTTTTCGATTATATTTCTCAAATAGTTAATTGTATCATTGTACGATGATTATTACATATTTGTAAATTATAGGATTGTTGGGTATTTTTCCTATTGTAGACAATAACTAATGCATCTCTGTAAATTAGGACTGAAAAGCCTTCTTGGAGCCCTAATAAAGACCATTTCATTTCATTTCATTTCATTTCAAAAGACACGATGCTGGGATGCTACGTATGTCTGGGCTGTTGGATGAGCTTGAGCAATACTCCCCCTCACCAACTAGGGAACCTCTATGCATCTACGGAGACCCTGCATATCCTCAAAGAATCTGGCTGCAGACTCCCTACCGTGATGCTCATCTCACAGTGGCACAACAACAGTACAATGCATCTATGAGTACTGTGAGGATGGCAGTCGAATGCGTTTTTGGTGACATTTTAGCATATTTTGCATTACTGGATTATAAGAAAGACTTAAGAATTGGTTGAAGTCCAGTTGGCAAAATGTACATAATCAATGCCTTATTCAGGAATGCCTTAACCTGTCTATATGGAAATACTACAAGTTCATTTTTCAATATAATGCCACCAACTATTCAAGAATATTGTCAAATCCAAATTCTTGAGACAAGACAATCTTGGTATTTATCTAGCCAATTATAGTGGTTTTATTTCGAGTGTCAAAAGTAATTTGGTAATTACTTTTGTTTTGCTTTACTGTGCTAGGTGATTGGTTAACAATAAGGGCTTGGTGGAAAAAGGGCATAAGTGAAGATTTGGCCTTTAGAATTGAAATTTACCCAGAAATGGTCCACTTTGGTTTACAAATTTGTGATATTAGAAAGTAATCGATTTATTAACTGGGTTTCCACGTGGTGGCTCTTCATCTGTTACTAACTAAACATAACGACTAGAAGATAAAATATTTACAATGTTCATATGAAAAAAACTTAAAATACAAAGATAAGCCGGCCTGTGCCTGGTTCTTTAAGAATTTAAAAACACGCAAAGAAAAAGAGATTAAGATCATCAGGATGGTTATTAAAAAGGGCTTTAAAGACAAATGACAGAAATGCCTTATCTCCAGGAGTTGGGACTTGTGCTGACTGATTGCAGGAAACTGTTTGTGACCCATAAAA
This sequence comes from Montipora capricornis, assembly GCF_036669925.1. Classification (NCBI taxonomy): domain Eukaryota; kingdom Metazoa; phylum Cnidaria; class Anthozoa; order Scleractinia; family Acroporidae; genus Montipora; species Montipora capricornis. The sequence goes on along the minus strand of NW_027180086.1, from coordinate 25,025 downwards.
GAAAACTGCAAATTTTGTATCAATTTTTGAGTCACAGTGACAAACAGTTTACTGGCAATCACCACAATCCTCAAGTCCCAAGTCAACATTACCTTGGGGAAAGGGGGGTTTGGAGGGATCAGTAACTGTCGAGGAATGTGACCAGAAATAAGACATTTCAGTCATTTGTCTTATAGTGAAAGAGATTTGTAAGCAAAAGTGGACCGTTTCTGGGGCAATGTCAATTCTAAAGGCCAAATTGCGCTTACCCCCTTTTTTCATCAAGCCTTTCAATTGCAAAATTTGGGCAAATTTTTTCACCAATGAGAAACTAAAATAGAACCAAAACCAACCTTGACAGGGTCGTACATTTTTTCCCCAGTTATTTACATTTGCTTCGAACTCTGTTTATATGTGTTGTAATTGGTTATAGTAATTACTTTGGTTTTGGTTTTACAACACTCAAATGGAAACCACTCCCTAACATTACCCAAACATTGGGCCTAGTCGTGGCATGGTGGGTTTCATTTTCTGCTACATTGATATGTTGATGCAACACTGTAACAAAAATTGTACAATAATGCCTTTGTTTTGATGTTAAAATTTTTTGGACCTTCAGAGTAGGCGTTTATTTTAGGTCAGTGCTTATTCAAAGCTGGGTGAGATTAAATTGTCACCATTTTCAGCGAGTAGTAAGTGTTTTTAAAAACAAAATAATAACAAAGCCTGTATAATAATAATACACTTTATTTAAAGAGCGTGGCATGGAATAGTTAAAGTAACTAATTAACTTGTGGCCCTCTATCTAAAAATTCTTACAAGACTAATGCAATATAATAGAAAGTGTACATAGAAATGTAAAAGCTAAAAATACAATGTACATTAAATTCCAACATGACCATCAATTAAGTTAAGAATTAAATCTGACAAGAACTTGAAAACGAATTGTTAATAAAAATAAAACATGGCTTGAGAGCAAACAATGAATCAAAAGTTAAACTATAAAATGGTGAAGCTTCCTTTGTAAAGCAAAAAGATTTCTTCTAAAATTGTTCCTAAAAGATTCCAATGACAGAGATTTCCTGAGTTCTAGACTTAAGCTGTTCCAAAGTTGACAAGTAGTAACTGCAAATGATCTACCGCCTTCAGTCATACGATTAGATCTTGGACAAATAAAATTAATGTTACTATATCTTGTAGCACGATTGTGTTGCTGACTATTGAGTATTAAAGAGCCTTCAGTATATAAGGGTACTTCACCCTTGACATGTTTGTACGCAACACAGCATTTAGCTATTTTCGATTCCTCATAAAAAGGGAGCCACTGAAGTCTATTGAACAGCTGGAAACTAGACGCTTGATTGTCAGCATTGGAAATTACCCTGGCCGCTCGTTTTTGCAACTTCAATACACGACCTAAATTATCCTTGTCGCAGCTACAATCTTAGACAAAAACCTTGAAACACTGAACATTCTCGCACCGTTTTCATCCCCCTCCCTTTTTCAATGTTGGTGTAGCCAGTCAAAGAGTAAAATGTCGTCTCAACACTGTCAAGGGGAAAGGGGTGTTTCAAGGATTTTTGGCGAGGATTGTGTGAGTTGCAAAAAGCATCTGGTTAATATCAGACGTTGTCATTTATTGTTAAGTAGTTTTCTTGAATAGTCCAGAAAGACGGCGCTAGCTGGGAAGATCTTGCTGTAACTTTTGTTTGGCGCAAGCTAGGAAAGATACGAATTGTCTATAATTTGCACACGAAGTCAACGTTGTATCATCAGCATACAAATCAATCGTAGATGAAGTAACATGAAAGGGTAAGTCATTGATAAAGACGATAAATACCAAGGGGCCGAGTATAGATCCCTGGGGAATACCATGAGTAACATTAGCAAGATTTGACTGTTTATCCCCCAACGTCTATTCGTCAGATAAGAGGTAAGCCATTGGAGGGTTTCCGTACTAAGCCCATAAACTTCAAGTTTCTTTAACAACAGTGTATGATCTATCATGTCGAACGCTTTGCGATAATCAATCAAAACCATTCCACTAACACAGTCATTATAGAGGTTAAATAAGAGATCGTCGATGACCTTGAACAAGGCAGTTTCTGTACTATGTCTTGGATGAAAGCCTGATTGTCTACTGTAAATTAGATCATTTTCAGACAGAAAACTGTAGAGTGCGTTGTGAACATGTCTATCGGCAATCTTCGACAGTATGGGCAAAACGGAAATTGGATGATAGTTTGTAACGTTAGCAGGGTGTTTCCAACGACTAGGAAAAAGAAAGGTTGATCAACCTTGCGATTGAAGGTGCAATAAATGAAGCAGCCAACTTAAGCATTCGAGAACTGATATGATCAATGCCAGTAGATTTATTGGAATCGATTTTTTGTAGATAGCTAATGATGTCTCTTTCTGTTACTGATGGAATCGAGAAGATAGCGCTTTCGTCCTTCCGTGATCTTACAGAGTTACTCAGTTTAGCGGTGTCAAACAGTATGTCAGGTAACAAATTCCTCAGCTTGTTTGCGATTGTTGAGAAGTGA
>NW_027180086.1:12500-20000 GCF_036669925.1 Montipora capricornis | reverse complement strand
ACATAAACAGCCAACAACGAGCGAATGCACTCGCTTCGACAAAACAAATGAGAGATGAATTGGCCTTAGCAACGGTTACTACCGAAAAGCCTCGCTTTCGCGCAGGGGCCGCCATATTTGCAATCGGTGTATGAAAAGAACCTTTTAGATAGAGGTACTAAAACAGAATTTTAACAGTTCATTGAAAGTTTTAGTCAGTTTCAATCTCATAGACTATCAAACAATGAATTAGAGATCGTGCACTTCAGCACTTCAGTTTGTGTGTGTGGGGCGGCGAGGGGGGGGGGGGGGGGGCTTATTACCTTTTCCTACCTTCAGGGTGGGCGCTTATTTAATAAATACAGTCATTTACAAAAATTGAGTATGTACTTTGACATCTTATGAACTTGAACTTTATTAGCAGTTCCTTCTGCATATTTCACAACAATAATAAATTATTACTTCCATACAATGATTAAAAATATATTTGTAAAAAATATTTCATGAATTCAGAAAATAAATGACTTTAGATACATGTTAATAAATATTGTGCAGTACTATTGAGCAAATAAATTATATGTACAAGAAACCAAATTAAAATTCTAAATATAGTAAAATTCAAGGACACGCATTGTATTGTACAATATAATTTTAATCTCTGCACATCAATAAATAAGTTTGAGTGTGCTTTAATTTTCAAGCAATTTGATTAGTCATGTCACTTACTTTTTGATATATTTTAGACGCTCGCCTAGAGCACCAATCATCTGTAAGTTGAAAGCTTGTTGTTGTGTTGAAACTGTTGATGTTGATGCGACAAACTCTGTTGAACTCTTTGCTGCTGCAGTTCTGTGGCTCTGGCATCCATCTCTCTTTTCCTCATCTCTTGATTTTGGGCTTGCTCTAATTCTTCCAACCGTATGCTCTCTCTGACTACATCAACCATTGAAGAATTGTTGCATTTTCTTTTGCCATTTGATGGTGCTGCCTCTCCATTGTCACTATCAGATTTACCAGCAGTGGTCCTTCGCTTCTTGGTTTCTGATCAATTTTGTGTTCCCTGTCTTCTCATTTCCTCAGCTGATGCCTTGTCTTTCTTTTGCTTCTGGTCTTCATTTTCCCTCTGTTTCCCTAGCTCTGCTATTCTCTTCTTGATGTCTAACAAGCCCCTTTCCAGTTCTCTATATTCTACATCAACACCACTCGCTCTATTCTCTTCAGCTTCCTTTCTGTTGAAGTCCTTCAAGAGCCGGTCAAACTTTTCTTTCACAGAACGTTGTGTAACTCGTAGGCCACTTGCTGATAAGCACTCTGCAATCTGGGTCCAGGCAGCACCTCATTCTTTCGATCCCATTTTAAATTGATATGGCTCTGTGGCCAGTACTTCTTCCACTAGTAGTTTTTCGTGATTATCTTTCCAAATAAAAAGGCGTGGTGTTGGTTCAGATTCGTTAGCCATGTCCTCTCTACAATGATAAAGTAATACAACTGCCTGCTTACTACAGTCAAACCACCCATAAGTGGACACATATCTTATTATTAAAATTATTATTAACCCATAAAAATTTAATTATGGTTAAATTGCCTCTAAGAGGTGAACATTTCAAGATCAACATGCAGAGAGGCAAATCAATTGTTTTCTGGCCAGGGGTCAATTTTTTTTCTTTCCACTATTAACGAGTGAATGCCACTGAGAAGTTTGAAGAAATCTTGCTAGTGCAAAATACAAAGAATATTACTTTGGTTCACTTGACTGTCACCACAAATCAACGTTTTGTAGAGGCAGTTTTCTCTGAATTATTGCAGACCATTATCCTGATCAATTTAGACACCCAGTAATTTTTGCTAAGTTTCATTTTCTCTGGGTTTATTTACAATGTCATTTGATTTCCTTTTCAACTAATGTATTTTTTCTAGTATTTTCTTAGTCTAGCATAGCCAATTCCTAAGCGCTAATGTTGTTTTCTTCGCATTCTCAAATAAAGCCGTTTTAGTGTTCGCATTTGTCAAAACGCAATTCTGTTAATTACTTCAACCTCGGATATAAATATACAAGACTTAAACAAACCTGTTGCTGGGAAATTTAGCCTAGCCTGATATTATTTATCCTAAGTAATCCCTCAGCCATGAATATGCATGAGGCTCGAAAACATTGCTGCAGACGCAAATGTTTGTCAGAGAGCCAAATGTACATGCTACTGTTTACATAAAATTTTGACGAAAATAAGACCTTATTCCGTAGAACTTAATATCAATAAGTGCAAAAAAACATGGTAATTGTTTCTCTAAAGTTGAACGAAGGACTAATACTAATATAATGCAATTTAATAATATTTTTTCTCACCTTTTCAACTCGTAGTCACCACAACAAGATTTCCAGGAAATCGCGTAGTAAACGAGACAACAGCGATGAGATTCTTGCTCTACAACGAGTTTGCGTTACCCTGTGACGACTGGTCATGCACAGTAGATGGCATAAGGAAAACTCATAGTCGTAGTCGTACTCCTTCTCCGATCTGAAGGTCCCTAATGACGTTGTGCGAGCGCTTTTTGATTTTTATGTTCATTTTCCACCTGGTTAGTTTTGTAGACGTTTTTCTGCAGTCTATTGTATTCTTTTGGTAGTTTTCTTCTAGGTGTTGCCTTTGGGTTAGTCTCGCATTTAGTAGGTATTGTTTTCACGTAACTATTGCAAATTTTGTCCCACTAGTTTTCCTATAAATTGTACCTTGAGTTTAATGCAAATTTGGGAGGTTGCAGGTTGTTTTTGGGTGTGTTTCTGCATGATGTAGAGCTAACTTAGAGCCTTTTTGCCTCAAGAAACCGTCTAGAACCGGGTTGATTTCAAGCTGTAAATAGTTAACATGTGTACAGAGCTTACAGAGTTCCTGTTTTTTAGTATATTGAGACATTGTTTAATAACGTAAGCCGCCGACTGTGTTCGCAAGAATGGCCAAGTAAATCACTTGAAGTTAATGTCCACACCCGTCGTCTGACATTTCAGTTCTTATAGCACACAGCTATACAGGCGTCATTGGTATAAAACCAAGATTTCTCCCATCGATGGGTTACCATATGTTCTTAACAATGGTGCTCCGTGAGCGCCACACGCCGAGCTCTGCTATTATCCAGTACAAAGGTAACAACCTCCTGAACAAGACCCTGGTGTCTGAGGCTACCGTATCGCTGTACAGGAAGAGCGTTCACAGCTTATGACATGGGAAGTGGCGACAAAGTTTCCTGGTGTCTTTGGAGAAGTTGTCGGACAACTGGCCGGTGAACACAAGATCAATTTGGATGAGACAGTCTCCCCAGTTCAACCTGCTCCCCCAAGAAGAGTTGTGCTAAGGCCTAACCTTAAAGAAGCCATGGAAGACTTGCAAGCACAAGGAATTATAGCCCCAGTGACCACACCCACTGAATGGATCAGTTCTATTGTGTCCGTCCCTAAGAAGAACGGCAAATTGCACATATGCCTTGACTTGAAAGACTTGACTGTAGAGGCTGTACAGACTGTATTCGAGAACTTAAAAGACAAGGTCTTGCATACCCCTGTCTTGGGTTACTACAGTCTGCAAGATGAAGTCACTATTCAGTGCGATGCCTCTCAGACTTGGCTTGGAGCAGCCCTCTTGCAGAATGGGCAGCAAGTGGCACATGCCTCTCGAGCACTAACACCTACAGAGTTGCGGTATGCCCAGATTAAGAAGGAGCCGTTGGCGATTGTTTTTGCCTGTATTCCTTTTGACGCATAGGTTTATGGCCATAAGCAAGTAAGTGATCATACAGACTGACCACAGACCACTGGCATCAGCTCCCAAGCATCTGCGATGCATGCTGTTGCGGCTGGAAAACTACAGCCTGCAATTGACTTACAATGAAGGAAAAGAAATGCTCCTTGCTGACACTCTGATTTGCGCCTACCTGGCAGAGGTATATGTCTGACCTAGAACAACAAAGAGAATATCACCAAATTACAGAATGTCCAACACTTTGCAAGTAGGACTATAACCCATTCGCAGAAATTTGATCACATTACCCCTGTTCTTAAAAACTGAAATGGTTGTCTGTCGCATTCATGCTTATCTACAGGGATTGCATACTGGTTTTTAAGTATTTAAGGGGACTGGTCCCTGACTATCTTGCTAAGAAGTTCAAAAAGAGGTCTGAAATCCACAATAAAGACACGGAACAAGAATAAGATGGACATACCATGGTACAGAACGGCCGCAGGCCAAAGAACCTTCCATTATCGAGCAGTTTCACTGTGGAATTCCTGACCCGAAATGCTCACAGAGCTAACAAAACCTTGCATCATTCAAAAAGGAATTTGTGCATTATTTGCCCTATGGGCTCTCCCATAATTGCCATTCTAGCGAATTTAGTTATGGAGCACACTGAGGAGAGGGCACCCGCACCCCCCCCTCACCCAGCTAAATGGTGGTACTGGTACATTGATGATAGCCACGCCTGCATCCATAACCAATTAATAGAAGAGTTCCGTGCCCACCTGAATTCAATCGACCCACACGTCTAATTCACCTATGAGGTTGAGCAAGAAGGCACTATCTCTTTTCTGGACACAAAAAACCACCAGAGGGACCGATGGTTTGATCATTGTTACTGTATACCATAAGCCCAAAAATACAGACAAATACCTAGATTTTGACTCGCATCATCATGTTCAGCACAAGCATGCCATTGCACGGACTCTGCTAGATCGAGCCACCTCTATTCCGTCCACAGACAAGGAAAAGACCGCCGAAGTTCAGCATGTAACCGCAATGCTTAAAGCCATTGGCTATCCGACACGGTTCATTAACAGTTGTAAATCCCGTAAACCACACAAAAGACAGGGGAACCAGGCACTCACACGTAATCTGGTCGCACTTTTCAATGCTAAAGGCGCCTCTGAGAAAATTACAAGAGTGCTAAACCAACACAACATCAAAGTGCTGCACAAACCTGGCTGCACCGTCAGCTCCTTTTTTAGAGGACCGAAAGATCAACGAAAGAAAGAGGACACAAGGGGCACTGTTTACAAGATCAATTGCAACGATTGTGCTGCAGAATACATTGGCCAGACGTCATGCGCCTTAAAAACCAGAACCAAAGAACATTCTAAAGCTACCACGTGTTTTAACAAAAACTCTCAACTGGCCCAACATTCCCCAAAAACTGCCATTTTTTTCCGCCATTCAACTCTACAGGAAGGTGCAAGGTGTTTTTTGCGTATCATCTGGCGATAAATCATTTCTTTGTTGTACTTCTGTTAGGGAAAAATAGTATTAAGCACTTCTGTCAATTCAGAGAGCAGTTTTCACAGCATGAAAAAAGGCATTTACGGACAATTAAAGTTACGTAAATCTGCGTAAAGTTGGGTCAACTACTTTACGCCACTTTTACATCTCTTATAAAGTCTTGTAAAGGTACGTTTACGCCTTAAAACGTAAAGCTTGCGTAAAGGTGGTTTAAAGTCGATGAGCCTAATTTACTTTTCTTTACGCACATTATAAAGTTTGCGTAAAGTTGAACTTTACTAGACCGCAAGTAAAGTTGCTGGAAAGCTAGGGTAAATGTGTTCAGTCAGATAACGCTTGTTTTTGTTTTACGTGATGGTTTTAAACCGCATCTTTCGCAAAATTACGAAGCTTTCATAATAGTCTAGCACAAATGCACTCTGCCCGCAGGGTAGTGCAGACGACATGATGTGTTTCTCTCAGGCCCAGTTCAAACGTCGCAATTCACATGTGCCGAATACAACTCAAGAATTATCTGCATGTGAAATGCGACGTTTGAATAAATTAAACTCGACAGAATTGAATTATATTCGACTGAAGTTCCGCAGTGGTTTCAAACGTCGCATTTCACATGTGCCGAATAAAAAACAAGCAGTTCTCATTGGCTTACACTAAATCAACATTTATGAAATATGATCCGTCCAGTCGCGAGGGAAGGTTAAAATTCTAGTCAAAAATGGGCCAAATTAAGAAAGACTCCAGACGTTTCTCCGTGTCGTGTTGTGTAGTCAAGCCGCCATTTTGCATTCTTAGCGCCAGTTCCTCTCGGACTCGTCTCGTGTTCATCCATCCCTGATCCCGCCGCGCCAATCTCCACGATCATGGACCCAGATGAAGTGAAAATCTAGGCCATCTTTGTCAGTGAATTTGTATCCGTCCACCAAATTGATAGTTTTAGTAATTAAGAATGTATATATTTGCTTATTTTTCATGGCAGTCTTGTTTCCAACCATTTTGGACTGAAATCCCTTGTCGTCAAGGAGGCCAAATTTTGCTTAATGATTAGCTAAATCTATCAACTTCCTGTTCTCCAAATTAGAAGCCAACAGGAAGTAAAGCGAATTTCCGCGAACAGAAATGGGTTATGATTGTAAGTATCAATTTGGTGGACGGATACAAATTCACTGACAAACCTTAACCCTAGATTTTACCTTCTCGTGGAGATTGACGCGGCGGGATCAGGGATGGATGAACACGAGACGAGTCCGAGAGGAAGTGGCACTAAGAATGCAAAATGACGGCTGGTCAAGACACAGCACGACACGGAGAAACCTCTCGAGTCTTTCTTAATTTGGCCCATTTTTGACTGGAATTTTAACCTTCAAATGGGTAAAAGTTTCATTTTCATTTAATTTTATGTTTTTTTCATGATCCCCGGCGATCCGAGTTGATCCGACCCGGACTGGCGGTCCGAGTTGATCCGGTCCGACTTTGTACCTGAAATATAGTGTTTTGACTGGTTGACAATTCGACTGGGCTTTTCGCACATGGCTCTTCCTGGCGATTTTCTGATTTCCGTTTGTGTGAAAATCAGCGCAGCGTGTACATGGGCCTTTAAGTACGTACAGTACTGTCTTTCTAAAAGATATCTTGCACTGTAGACACTATATCATATGACAACACTGAAGATAGAAACACAATTTTCAATGTGACATGTTTGTATTTCAAAAATTTACCACTAATTGAACAACTCGTTACCAGAGGTGTGTTGCATTAAGTTGGCTGAGTGCGACGCAATTGAGAGATTTAAATAGTGATATAGATACATGTATTTCAGCAAGGATCCACAGTACATGTACATTTACACCACAGAAACTGGTTGCAGTGATTTCTCTGTTGCCTAACCAGACCTGTGTAACACTGTGAGTCAAATGTAATCTAAATAGCATGATGTACAGCCTTTAGAATCTCTATGCGGTGGCCAATTTACATTATCAACTCTGTTGATAAAACAAATTTTTTGATATACATTGTATTTTGTTTTCTTTAAAGACCAAACATTACTTACAACTAGGACTTCCCTAAGTCCATTAAGTCCATAACTTAAAGTACCCCATTCACACCAACAAGACATGTTTAATGAACCTAGGTTTGACAAAATGAAAACCACTCACAGAAAAATGTACGACTGGCTTCTATATGAGATTCAGGTGACTTTCAATACATACTTTGATATGTGCTAAATTTGTAGTCAACAAAAACCAGTATTCATGATTTAAAA